>NW_028241424.1:0-71243 GCF_964263255.1 Lissotriton vulgaris | reverse complement strand
TGCTCACTCCCTTGGTAGCTTGGCATGAGCAGTCGGGCTTATCCCGGAGGCAATGTGTAAAGCATTTGCGCAACACGCACACAGCAACAACATACCAGGCACACCACAAAAGGAACTTCGCACAAGGTTATATCAAAAATAGCCTTTGTATTCTCAATACACATTTGAATAGTAATCTCATAATACACATTGTGCCACCTGGAACTAGGTAATATCTACAAGGGATTATGTACACCCGACAGGGCAACTTAGACCACTGTCACAACCATTACTCAGTGAACATAGTAAATGAAGGACATAAAATACACTTAGAACACAACCAGTAACTACTGGAAAAATACAGTACTAGCATCCTCTCCTGCAACATAAATCCTATTATATAAGCAGCATCACATTTAGGCGTGAAATACATTCTGCGCCAACCTAACCAGCATAAAGACATTATGCAATCTTCTCATAAGTCTAAATGCATTAGACAATAAACTCACCAGCATAAATACACTATGCAGTAGTACATACACAGAACTTTTAGATTAGATTAGGGAATAACCTCCTAAACATAAATCACAGAATGCAAATTACCTCATAAACATAAGCCACATTAGAGACATAAATCAGGGTGCATAACTCTCAGGACATGAATCACATTTCCTAGCACCACATGAATCACATTTCCTAGAACCATGTAAATCACATTAGGGCCTGGTGCCGTACAAACCCAACAGTCCCCCTGGCCAACTGGCCTGCTCAAATGCCCTACGTCCCAAATATCAGAGCGGCTGCCAATGCAGCAGAATCCACGTGCGCAATTGCACTGGGGCAGAGGAGTGTATCTCACTCCTATCTCCTTCCGAATGCCCCCAAAGAACTAACAGCCTAAACGTTGCAGCTGACGCTAATTGCCGTGCAGATGTGAATCAAATAAAGGCACTGCCACATAAAGGCACTGGCACTCTCAGTGCCTTCTTGGCAAATGGGCAAAACGCTGCAGCTGCCCGCGCTGGTTTGGCGCAGCTGGGGACAAGGCATATGGGCCCTGGAACGACTGTGCCCTCTGGGCTCTCTAAATAACTCTGCCCCCATCATTGCAGCTGCCTGCGCTCTCGCAGGACAGCTGGGATCACCCATAAACCACGGGCACCACTGCGCCCTCTCCTGTCCCACTCAGGGACTTTTGATTCAATTATGCCCAACATTGGAGTGTCCCTCTGGCAGGTGGGGCTGCTCGAGAAATAGGCACTGGCACCAAGTGTGCCTGAGGAGCCCCGTTCACCGGGCTCCTTCTGGGACCAAAACACTCTGCCCCCCAGTGTGCCCTCTGCAGCCACTACTCACCTGGGCTGTTCTCCTCCATTGTGGTGGCTCAGCAAGATGCGGGGCTCTCTCTTCGCTATGAGAGCCCCACCGACCAGCACCAGCACTTCTCCTGCACCCGGGGCTACCCTTCACTCACGGGAGCCCCACGCTGCCATCGGCGGCCTCAGCGGTCTTTCCTCTTTACACGGGCCTCCCAGGACTTCCATGTGGACCCGATGAGGCTCCGGACACCTTCCCCTTCTTCTGTCACAGCGGGTCACAACCGCTCATGGGAGCCCCGCTCCACTCCACCACTCCGGCACCTTTTTCAGCCCTGCCGCAGGCCCCTCCCAGAGTCAGGTAAACTCTGCCTGGCTTCTGGGTCGCTTGCGGCAGCAGCGATTTATTTTTCTTCTTGGCGGCAATGAGGGGTAGGCTCCCTCTTAACCAGACACATGCGGGGTGGGCACCCACATCTTTAAAGATTCAATAAGCCTGGTGGGCTCCTGCTCGGTACCCACGATTCGGGGGAATCTATACACTGGGGATTCCCTCTCTCTCCTCATGCAGCGCATCACTGCAAAAGCCAACGCGCTCCTAGCTCCTGGAAATTAGAATATATCGCTCACAAGGTGCTAGGACCCACAGCTTCTCAGCAAAAGGTCCTGAAAGATCAAGGGGGCAAGGCTGGGCCCAGGGAGGCAAGCCCTCAAGGCGGTTCCTCCCTGGGCCCCAGCAGCAGCCTTCCCTAGCAAGGTCCGGTACAGCAGCTTAGCACAAGAACAAGAACAGAAAGCTTTTCATGGGGTCACACCCCTATATTTATACCACACAATCATTTGTCAGTAGTGCAGGGCATGAGGGAACCAGATGCAACTGGTTCTGAGGGGAATTGGCGCACTTTGTTTTGCAAGCTCCTCTTCCCCTTTGTCAGGTGGAGGCTAGGTGATCAGACACACCATTGGGGGCGGAGCCAACATTGTACAGGGCAGGCATACTCCTATTCATGGTCAGGGGATTACTCCTCCCACTACTCCCAGCACAGATGTCCTATTCAGCCCAGTGCTGACTCACCCTGCCCCTCCTGGAGCCACACGCACCTCCCAGCTCCTGTCACCCACAAGCCAGACATGCAATTCACATCAGGCAGGCAGACACATAGCACACAGAAATGCCAACTTCTAAAAGTCGCATTTCTAAAATAACCACAATAAATCTTTGCACACCATTGCGCAGCATTTATTCTCACAATTTCATACATACCAAACCTGACCACTCTGCCCCTCCCATACCATGAATTACCACTGACACACGCTGATCAGGGAATCCCCAATGCATTCCTATGGGAGGGCAGCCCCATCTCACCAATGTAACACAGAGAGTACACACACTTTACACTGGACCACAGTGCTAAAGCACCCAAAGGCCTAAAAACACCAACACCAGGTCACAGAAAAAGGCTAGGATAATGCAAAAAGTTTCGGGGTGAACCTGCCAAAAGCGTCAAGTCCAGCAGGAAGAAATTCTCCAGACCACTTGTGTGTGCCTCCTGTGAGCTGTGAAAACAATGAAATCACATTCTTCCCAGATTTCACAATCAAAGTCCAAAAATAAAGGTGCATCTTCTCTGAAGTAAAGAAGGCTCTGAAAGAGAAAGACTTAAATATGCAATGCTCTGGGGGGCGGAGCTAGCCGGCGTCGATGGCGGACGCGTGAGCCTTCGGCTCCTCGCATAGCCCCAGAATACCCCTGCTAAACTATCCTTAACTTTGCCGAACAAGCCATAGCGGGCTCTTGAACATCTGCTGGCACCCCCAGCTGCCTTTGAGGAACTTTTGGGCCGATTACGGGCGAGCCTTCCCGACCATTCGGGGGTGTGGTTCCCAGCGGCACGGCCGTGGAGAACTAGGCCGACAGCAGCTCACTATCCTGGAGAGGAGGCCGGGCGACGTCATCGGACGTGCGGCCTCAGCACTGGCAGTGGTCGGGCTGAGCGCGGACTGCCTCGCAGTTGGGTTTTGTCACTGATCGAGTCGTCCTCTGCTTACTAGTCGGCGACGACCCCATGAGAGAAGGGCCTGGAGGTTCGGCGGAGTAGAGAAGCGAACAACACCGGAGCCCTGCGTCACGAGGTGGGGTGGCCATTAGCTCGGTGCCATAACCTGTCCGATTCCCCGCAGCGACGTACTACTCTACCGACCTCTCCCATCCATGAAGGGGCGAGGTTGACCGGGGTTGGAATTGTGGATCTGGCTACCTCCTGGGCTGGGAGGTTTCGAGACTTCGAGAACGGGAGGGTTCCGTCCGCCATTGCAGACGCCATCTTGGGCGCATCGGACACTCGAAAACTGGTGGCAGTACTTCGACTGCCTGCGAAGATCCTGACACTGATCGGTCTGCTTCCTTGTTCTGCATTATCACACGTTGGAGACTGCGATGGGGAAGAACGACACAACCCAGGGGAAGATCTCCTTTGAACGGCGTCGGCCGAAAGGGTCGGAGGTGGCGGCGCCGGACACATCGTCGAAGGGAGCCGCGGCGTCGGCCCCGGCAACCACGGAGCTCCGGGACATGTTGGCTGCAATGGAGAAGGGCATTCAGGATAGCATTGCCTCGGTGGGCACCAAGATAGACGCTCTGTCCTACCGCATGGATCGAATGGCGGAGCGCGTGGACAAGCATGCGGAGCGCCTAGTCATGGCGGTGCGCCGACTCACTGAAGCTGAGGAAGCCCAAACGGAGTGGGACAAAGAAAGAAAGCAGTTTTATAGACTCCTAACTGTTATCAGGGACAAGACAGAGGACTTGGAGGCGCGATCACGCAGATCCAACCTCCGTATCACAGGAGTGGCGGAAACCACACAAACGGGGAAGATGGAGTTATACGTGGAGAAACTGCTGAAACTGCTACTGGGTGAGGAGGTTTTTTTCCCCCATGTTCATTGTGGAACGTGCGCATCGCACGTTGGGCCCAAAACCTCAGCCTGGCGCACCTCCTCGCCCCATTATTGCGAAACTGCTTAACTATCGCGACAGGGACACTGCTTTGCGAGTGGCGAGGGAGAAAGGCAAACTACAACATGAGGGTATGGATATCTCCCTCTATCCGGACTTTACAGCCAGGGTGCAGGAAGAAAGGCGACAGTTTGCGCCATATAAGAAACAACTCCGAACTCTGGGCCTGGACTATGCGATGATGTATCCCGCCAAGCTCCGAATCAATACCGGTGGGAGGTCGTATTATTTCACAGACCCTAAGGAACTTCTTAAGTCCCTGAAGACTTGGACGCGGGAGCGGAAGGAGGCCCGGCGGGGCCAAGATGACGAAGCCGGCTCGACATCGAACCTGGAAGACCAGGACTAGGGGCGGCTATAGTGTGGCTTGACACTCTTCACCGAAGGTAGTCCATGGACCCTGGCAACACGAGGACCCCACGTTTGCAGAGGCGCAGGGGGCCTACGTTCGCCTCGCTGGGGCTTATTGGTTGGGGGTGGAGACACTGATTGAACACTGGCCTCGTGCACTGCTGGTAAGGTGTTGGAAGTAACGGGGGAGAGTACCCTGGACAAACTAGGCAGGCTTGGGGAGGCCAGTCTGGGTGGGAGAGAGCTATAACTCTTGATGTACGAAGGGCACTGAAATCCAAGTGGGGCTGGAAGGGGGCGCTGTTCAGACATTCTTTCGGAACAGTTCGTGGTGTACTATATTGGCGAGCTCTGCCCTGGTGCCTTTTGTTGTCTTACTTTGAGGGGTTAGTGTTGGACTATTGAACACTACACTTGTTGAGGGTACATGGGGGGGGCTCTTGGGGCCTGTCTGACCAGGTTGGGGGGGGGTCGGCTGTGGGTGGGTTGGTGCTCTAGGGGCGGGAACTAGGAGTTGGTCTGTTGGGGAGTGTTGTTGCTTGGGGTTGTTTGTGGGGTTTGATTGCGCGGAGTGTGAACTGCAGTGTAGTGCTGTACCTGTTCGGAAGCGCCGGCTGGCGGCTTTGAGATTATGTGAACTGCTGTGTCCTGATTTGCTTATCCTCGATGATTATGCACAAGTGAACCCTGGTAATGGCTAATGTTGCGCCGAATTTGCATACACGTGCCCCGAATAAGCTGAACCTGATGACATGGAATGTGCGGGGCCTGAACGATTTCCGTAAAGTAAGGAAGGTCCTTAGCTATCTCAGTAGACATCATGTAGACATCGCCCTGCTGCAGGAAACGCACTTGCCACTCTCCAGCAGAATGCTAAAATCCAGGGGTCTGGCTGGGAACATAGTTGCCGCGGGATTCACGACACATGCCCGCGGGGTGTTAATTTGGGCCAATCCCTCGTCACAGCTGCGGCTCATTCCTGTACACTCTGACCCGGAAGGCAGGTATGTCCTGGCGAGAAGTGTAGGTAAGGGTCTGGGCCTGTTGGTAGTGAATGTTTATGGCCCTAATTATGACCACCCTGAATTCTACGCGACACTGTCCGCTCTTGCCAGAACATATGCACAGCCTTGGATGTTGTGGGGCGGGGACTTTAACTTTGTGTTCGACCCAACTATGGACCGTTCTGCGGGCACTATTCGGCGCCCTGCGGCCTCGGCCTCATATATGGCGGCTGAAATGATCAAATCTGACTTGGTGGATGTTTGGAGGGAGAGACATCCAACGAAGGGTGGTTTTACACATTACTCGGCATTCCACGATGTCCATACTAGGATAGACTACTGGTTGGCGCCCCCCCCTGGTACTTGGTAACATTAGCGCATGCGAGGTCCTTCCACGCACACTCTCGGACCACTCCCCTATTCTTCTACACCTCGTAACAGCCAGGAAGGGGATCCCGGCCTTCACATGGAGGTTCCCGCCTTTTGCGTTGCTGGATGAGACATTCAGGGGGGAGCTCGCTGAAGACATAGAACAATACTTTGCGACAAACATAGGCACAGTGGACGACTTCTTTACGGTCTGGGAGGCCTTTAAGGTCTACATCAGGGGGGTGGCGATGTCAAAGCACTCGAGTGTGTTACGCGCCATTCGGCGGGATCTCACTACTCTGGAGAATAGGATAACGGAGCTTGAGGCTAGGCGACTGCAGTCAGGCGGCGGTACGGAGGGGCCGGTGATCACCCGACTTTTGTCCGAGTTTCAGGCACTGGCAGACAGGGAGGTCCTCTATATGGGCAAATATGCCACAGCTAGACAGTACGGGGAGGGGGAAAGGCCTGGCGCGCTGCTAGCACGCATGGTCCGCAGCACTAGACGCCCACTGGTCGTTGAGGAGTTGAGGACTCCGGAGGGAGACACAGTAACGGATGAGGAGCAGATACTGGAGACCTTCAGGAGATACTACGCAGATTTATACCAGTCCAAGACGCAGGGAGTGGAGAGCGAGATGGAGGACTACTTAGATCATATTGCTATGCCGTTCCTCAAGAACTCGGATAGAGAATTCTTGATGGCCCCCTTCCACCAGGACGAAATACTTGAGGCGCTAGTTCACGGTTAGTTTTTATAAAGCCTTTAAGGACTTGCTGCTGCCACACTTGGTCGCCCTATTTGACGCCATCTGTGAGAATGGCGAAATGCCGACTACTATGCGTGAAGCGCTGCTCATTACTATACCCAAACCGGGAAAATCGCCTGATCTTTGCGGCTCGTACAGACCCCTCAGCCTGCTCAATGTCGATTCCAAGATTTATGCTAAGGACCTTGCCACTCGACTGGCCTTACTGGTCCCTGAGCTGGTCGCTCCGGAGCAATCCGGATTTGTCCCGTGCAGGAATCTAACTTACAACATACGCACCGTGCTAGGCGCAATACAGCATGTAAGGCAGGAGAACAGCGCGCTGGCAATCTTCCTTGACATGGAAAAGGCGTTCGACTCAGTTGAGTGGCCCTTCATGGTACGTGTGCTGCGGAAACTGGGTCTAGGTGAGCCGTTCCTGCAGCAGATTGGGGCGCTGTACCATCGACCCTCTGCCAGGCTGCGTCTGGGAGATAGGGTGACGGAGCCGATATACATTGGGAGGGGCACGCGACAGGGCTGCCCCCTGTCGCCGTTGCTTTATGCACTGGTGGCGGAGCCTCTGGCGTGTGCCATACAAGAGTACCATAGCCTGGAGGGTATTAGCTTCCCCACCTATAAAATAGGGATATCGACTTATGCAGATGATACGTTACTGTACGTTAGAGACCCGGAAGTCAACTTGGCCGCGGTGCTACGCGAGGTGGTCCGCTTCGGCTCACTGTCGGGCCTGAAAGTGAACTGGGATAAGTCGATCGCGTTCCCGCTCACCCCGGTGACACGACCGTTCGCTATGGAGTACCCATTGCAGTGGTCCTCCGACTCGGTTCGCTACCTGGGCATTCGCCTTCATACGGATCCTGAGATCCTCATCCGGGACAATTACGGGGTGGCTTATAGCAAATTGGTTGATGACGTGGATAATTGGATCAGGCTCCCACTCTCCCTTTCGGGCAGAATCGCTTTAATGAAAATGGTGGTACTTCCCCGTTTCCTGTTTCTCTTCCTGAATTTGCCTGTGGTATTATCGAAGGTCTTCTTTCGGCAACTTACCAAAGTAATGGTGCGGCTGGCTTGGGGTGGCAAGCAGCCTAGAGTCCGATGGACGACTCTGATTCTCCCCTGCGAGATGGGGGGGGACTGGGTGCACCGGACCTAGAACGCTATTATAGGGTCGCACAGGCATCACATCTACACTCGTGGGTACATGGTGATGCTCGGACCCCGCACCTCATATTAGAGCAGTTGTTTGCGGACCTGCTTCCTCTGCCCGCCACTGCTTGCCTGCCCACGGACCGCACGGTTGGCCAGATGGACTCGCTGAAAGCGACCAACCATGCCTGGAACTGCTTGGTGAGTTCTCATAGTTGTACATTACTATACTCCCCACTGCTACCTGTGGAGTGGGCCCTTTGGCTTGATCCTCTGGGGGAAAAAGGATTAAAGCCTTGCGGTCTCTTGGCGTAGTGGGGTGCAAGCATTCTGGGGGGACGTATTTGCAGAACTTGATCAGATTCTGGGGGAACCCCTGCCCCGCACTCCTGCCTTCGCGCTTATCGGTTACTCTAAGCCTCTAGCCCCAGGTCTGCGTCGCCTGGTGGACATGGCGCTGCTGTTGGCAAGAAGGGTGGTTGCGGCTTGCTGGATGCGAGGGCCCCTTCCCACAAAAACTAGATGGATGAGGGATCTACAGTACTGCTGCACCCAGACAGAACTGTGCAGCGACCTGCTCCCGCCCAGAAGTAGGCCCAAGAATTTCTGGGATCTTTACAAAGAGCACTTACAGAAAGGAGAGGAGGACAGCTCTGACACCACCGAGGCGGTGGAACTGCAAGATAGAATGGAGGAGTTAGGTTCTGACAATGTTCACTGTGATACAGGAGAGGGAAGGGGTGGGGATGCTCCGAGTAAAGTGGGGGCGGCTGTGAGACCCCAGGGTTGAGATAGTGGGGGGCTGCTGAGGGAGGACTGTTCACTACGGGGGGGTGGGCACTGGACACAGAGTAGGCACACACGGGGACATGTTAGTTGGGACAGGGTTGGCAGACACACAGACACACTCTAGAGGGTGGGGTGGGAGTTTGGCGGGAACTGTTTTTCTTGATCTCGCCTCGATGTTAGATCGATTAACCGCGATTGCTAAGCTCAGAGTGGAGGCGGTGGGGAAGGTCTGTTTTTTCGCTAGCCCACAGGACTCATGGGAATGGCTGGAGGGTGGCAGAGAGTCTGAGATCCCAATTCCAACGCAAAAAGAGACAAACAGCTGAGAAAGACTCAGGGATCGGTGATGCCAACAGAACCGACTCAGACCATAATGGGGAGATTCTCTGAAAGAATCAACAATGATGGACCCCTGAAGGCCTTCCTGGACACCCCAGGGGAAGGATCAGGCAGATAGCAAACCAAGATGAGTTACTTATACAGAACGCAAGACGTACTAGAGAAAATGGAACACAGAACTTATGAAACACCAGCACTGGGTGGTGGGCGCCCATACAACTCCGAACTGGGAGCAAGACTATTCTCAAGAAATGTTTGGTCTACACAGTAAAATTATACCTTGCATGCATTGAAGCTCAAATGGTGGAGGGCTAGGAAGGGCAGAGATGCGTTGACACTGTCTCTGAAATTAGGGTTGGGAAGAGATGACAGGAGCACTGCAGAGTTATGGAGGCAGGTAGTTCAAGGCCGAGGATGCAAGAAGGCAGTGGGTGGTTGTATTATAACCCACAGGAGTAGTAGTGTAATTTTTAAAGTACTTAAAGTTAGTAAGCATTTGACGTGGCCAGTGGACCCTATAGGTAAGATTGTGGCCGTATGCTATAGTCGAAGACACACACAGAGAAGGTTCTTTTTAAGAAGCATGGTGCGGTCAAAGTCTCCAATTTAATGCACCACCCATTCCCAATATCAAGAACAGTAAGGCACATATTGTCATCAATGTCCAGGGATGTGTGACAAGATTAATAATTCTCAACTGTGGCTGCTTTTATGGAATGTAAATGGGCTGGTGGATACGTTAAAAAGGGGACTGGTACTGCAGTGTATAAAATGTCACTTACTTGATGTGACCCTCTTACAGGAAACACACTTGGCGGGTGATAAGGCCCTGGACAGGTGGTGATACACCTTTGTCACACACTCTGGTTTCACTTCGGTGTCGAGAGGAATTGGGGTACTGATGAGAAAGCAGTTACCCCTAATGTTGAAATGGACCTGGGTGGATGAACGGGGCAGGTTTGCCACACTGATCAGCAAGTGGGAAGGTTAAATGATCAATATTGTGTCAGTATTCATGCCACCAGTGCTGCATAGCATAGCTTTCCCAGATCGGAGTGCCTTTCTTCTGAGGATACCCGAGGGCAAACACTTGATCGGGGGTGACTTCATATAATGCTTATGACCTTCAAGATAGATGCCCCCTAAAGGTGCATTCTTGCCACCCCATCGCACTGTCAGATTTTATGGGAGCAATGGGTCTGATGGATGTCTGGCACACTAAGAACCCAAAGGCTCAGCAATTTACTTATTACTTTGGGGTGCATAATAGTCACTGCTGAATAGAATTTCTTTTTACATATGCAGAAAAGGTCCCTGATTTCAGGGAGGAACATCCAATGGCATGGGGCATATCGGACCACTCCCCTTTATGGGCCTGCTATTCAGCAGAAACATAAGGTGCTCAAAGTGGCATAACATTGCAACCATGGGGCTTGAGGGTGGTGCAGATAAGGAAAGGACTTGTTCAGGCCACAAAAGCCTCTTTCAAAGAAAATATGGACTCAGTGGAAACTGCATTGAATTTATGGGAGGCCTACAAGACAGTCATAAAAGGGGAGGGACTCTCCTTAATGGTAGGATATAAAAGGGACAAGAGTGCTGCCATAGAGGTGTTGCAAGGTGACATACTGCACCTAGAGAACCGACTGACCGGAACCAACACTGAGGAGAAGGCACATACACTACAGCTTAAGAGACAGAAATATAGAGAACTAGTCCTAGAGGCAGCCAGAGCCAAATGTCGGCAACAAGAGATAGAATATATGAGCATGGCGACAAAGCTGAGAAGTTACTGGCCTGGCTCGAGCGGAGTCAACGAGCAAATAGGTGGCTACATACTCTCACATTAGAAGGAGTGACACTGAGGAACCAACAAGAGATCACAGAATCATTTGCGCAATACTATGCTACCATGTTAGAAATGGGATTTCTGGTTGGGTAAGGCTTGCGCCAAAGCCAGGCAGAAACCACCACTCCAGTCAGGGCAAGGGAGTTACACGACAAGATAATCCCTGCTTACCCCCTTGGTAGAGTGACACGAGCAGTAAGGCTTATCCTGGAGGCAATGTGTAAAGTGTTTGCGCAACACACACACAGCAGCAACACACTAGGCACACCACAAAAAGGAACTCCACACAAGGTTATATATATAAATAGCCTTTGTATTACCATAAACACATTAGATCAAAATCACACAGATACACTGTGCCAACTGGCACTGGGCAATATTTACAGGGGATTATATACACGGGACAGGGTCATATAGGCCACCGTCAGAAATAGCACTCAGTAGAAATTGCACTTCTAGAACATAGAATAATTGTAGCACAAAATAACCATTGTGGAACACAACCAGTAACCACTCCGCGCTTGGTTCTCCATAAGTGCATAAAAGGGCTTTAGGGAGGCACGAGGATTTATGCCGTCAGAAACAAGTGTGTTTTTAATGTTTTCCTGAAGACAAAATAGTTAGCAGTTTGTCTCAGACTGAAGGGAAGTTTGTTCCAGAGAGTAGGGCCCATATACAAAAGTTCACGGCCACCCTGCCTTGCCTTTCTGATTAAGGGAACGGACCGTCCAGGTTTATATGTGCTGAATATTTCGACCAGATATTGAGGACCTATGAGAGGCTTTTATGTATGACACAACAAATTTTGAATTTATCCCGCTGGCGGATGGGCAGCCAGTGGAGTTTTTCCAGAAGAGGGCGAGAGGGAGTTCTAGGCGGGACATTAAGGACCAGCCTTGCCGCAGTATTTTGGGCAACTTGCAGTCTGCTAAGCACGTCCTCATTAGCAGATAGAAAAAGACCATTACAATAGTCTAACCGACTGACTACAAGGGCCTGGACAAGGGTCTTTCTGTAAATATCCAACAAGAACGGAAATACGTGTTTCAGGAGTCCAATTACCCGAAAACAGGATCCTGTCAGCTGATTTGCGTGTTCTTTCAAAAATAATCCCTGGTCCAGTCGCACGTCTAGATTCTTCACTGTCTGTTGAGGACAGGGGACGGGTCCCAAGTCCAGAGGCCACCAGTCCGGTGATCATAGGAGGGGGGCCTCCCCAAAAAGCAAGACCTCGGTCTTGCCCACATTACATTGTAGGCAATTGGAGGCCATCCATTCAGACACCGCTCTCATTCCTTCAGCAAAAGCGTGTTTGGTAGCAGGAGTAAGGGTCTGGAATGGAAACAGGAGCTGGGTGTCGTCAGCATACGACACTGGAATGAATCCATATGCTCTCACAATGTCAGCCAAGGGGGCCATATACACATTAAATAATGTGGGGCTTAGGCATGAGCCCTGTGGAACCCCCTTGGTGAGTTCCCTAGAGATGGGACGATGGGAGCCCAAACTGACACTTTGTGAGCGGCCTGTGAGAAAACTCTCAAACCAGGACAGAGCCCGACCTCCTATCCCCACCTCCTGCAGACGACCGAGAAGAATATCATGTGATACCGTGTCAAAGGCTGCCGACAGGTCTAGCAGCACCAGAACCATTGAGCCCCCTCTATCCTGTGGCATCCTGATGGTATCTGTCACAGAGAGGAGAGCTGATTCGGTGCTGTACTTGGGTCTTAAACCTGATTGCGTGTGGTCCAGCTCTCCCGACGCCTCGATGAAATTAGACAAATGGGTATTCACATGCTTCTCGGTTATCTTGCTCAAATACGGCAAAAGGGAAATGGGGCGGAGGTTGGATAGGTCTGTCCAGGGTAAGGCCGAGTTCTTACGGATAGGATTCACTACAGCTTTTTACCATTCTTGGGGTACTTGTCCTTCATTAAGTGAGAGATTAATCACTGTCTGAATCATGGGGCAAAGTAAGTTGCCTAGAGAGGCCACCATCTTGGCGGGCAGGAAATCTAAAGGGGACCCTGTTTTGATGTGACGTATCAATGAATAGATATCAACTTGACTGACCTCCGGAAAGACAGTGAGTGTGCCTCCATTATATGTACTTGAAAAGGGAGAGGTACTATTGGCGCAACCTTTGAGGTTTGTAACTTTTGTGATTTTATCATAGATCAGCTCTATTTTGTTTTTAAAGAATAAGGAGATATCATCGCACAGGGATTGAGAGATGTCGTCCGGGCTCTCACAGACTACAGGTTTCACAAAAGTCAGTAAAATCCTATAGACTTCTTTGGAGGAATTGCCCGCTTCTGCCAATTGGGAAGTAAGGCAGGTTTTCCTAGCTAGCCTAATGTTTTTATGATATGAGGATAAGGCAGCAGAGTATTCCTTCCTACCTTCCTCAGAGTAATTTTTCCTCCAAGCTTTTTCCAGTTTCCTACATCCCTGTTTCTCCAATCTAAGTTGATCAGTGTTCCAAATCTCCTGCTTGGATGAAAGGCGCTGTTTATGCAATTTCATTGGGGCCAACAAATTGACTGCCTCAGTAAGGGCAGTGTTGAGTTTAGTTAGGGCGGACTCCACATTGTCTTTAGCTAAGATGGTGGTTTCTACCCATACATTCTGTAAATCATCCAGTGTCACCTCAAAGGTAGAAACACTCTACGAAATACTAATCACCTTCGGCATAGATCACGCAGGTACACATAAACTCACAAGTATAAACTATACTAGGCAAAGCAACCTCCTAAGCATAAAAACACAGTTAGAGGTATCACAGGCCTAACAGCATTGCACATTACGCATAATCACATTAGGCACTTGTCATCATAACCACAATATACTATCACCTTGCGCCGGAGTCACATCAGGTAGTGACCCCAGGCCAACTGGCCTATCGTGGGGCTCAAATGCCCTTATTCCAGTATGTCCGGGCTACAAGCTGCAAATGCAGCAATGCGCAGGGCACCACCTAAACGTTGCAGTTGCCCACTAAGTGCAGCTGGGGAAACTGAGCCTGGCACCAGCGTGCCTCCTGGCTCTCCTCTGGGGCTCCCAAAGAAACAACAGTGCCCCCAAAACAACGTGGGAGCCTCGCAGGCTCTAATTCACCAAATGTGCAATACGTGGGAGCCTCATGGGATCTGAACACCACATTGCCCCTGGGAGCCTCGTGGGCTCCAAATACAACAGATGTTCCACACGGTGGAGCCACGGGCGCTCTAATAGGAAGTATGCCCCCAACGTTGGAGTTGCCTGCGCTCTCGCTGGGCAACTCTGAACATGGCCACCAAGTCCCCCTGGGACTTCTACAAAAACAAATGTTGCCCCCAACGCAGGTGTATATGTAACAATGGTTCTGTTGGGAGAAAATTATTTAAATTGTCCTAATGACAGAAGCTATTTGCAATGTCACTACAAAATTACAAATATCCAATTAAAAAACTAAACAAACACACCAATCTTTGGATTTAATCCTATATATTTCATTATTTTTTAGATCGTTGATGATACAAATAACTCAAATATACATATATTTAGAAGGTTGTCCTAAAACAAAAAAACAAACATCTGGTTTACATGTGGATAAAGTGCATGAAAGTGAAATCAAGTGACATATACTGTGATACAACAATTAAACATATATTACACCAATTAAAAAGAGCCAGTCCAAAAATCACTAAACATTGGTTACAACCCTATTGTAATTTTCTAATTATGGTTGGAACTAAGTAGGGACTGTTATTACGTCGACGTTTCGATCCTGTGTTACGGTCCTTGTTTTTCGCAACCAGCTCGGGTCTTCATCAGGACTACAGAACGACCGGACAACCTATGGGGAAAGGAAGGACTTTTAATATTTTGGTGTGTTATGAAAAGTTTAAAGGTGAGAAGTTAACCCTGTGGTTATCTCACCTGTCACGATCCACGACCTGCGTCTATTTCTAAGCCGGAAAAAGGAGGATCTGTCAGCCGACAATATTCACTCCTCTATGGTATTCCCTCTTCTGAGGTCTGTCTCTTCACCAAATCTGTAAGTGAAGTCCCTTCGTTACTAACATTTCGCTATTTAAAATCCGTTAAAAAAGGTATTTTATTCACCTATTCTACCCCTATTTCTGGCTTTTAACGTAGTATTAGTTGTACATACCTTATGCAGTTTTATGCATCTGATTCACCCACCAGCCGGTGGGGAATCTGAAAATTATTATTCAAATAAGTGCCGCTTTCCGATCACCTGCGAGGTCAAGAAAGAAAACTTCAATCAGAATCTGCTTTGATTCAAGATGTATAACCACAGTCTTATCTAGCAATCCTCTTTTTATAATGTGTGTAGGGAGGATGCAGAAACGAGATTATTAAGGGTCTAAACCATCTGTTAAACGTATGGACATGTTTTACTACATGCATCTCATTCTTATTATTCATAAGCCTCCTTTATAATGTAAATTCCTTAAAGGAAGTAGTTCAAATATTTGCGGGAGTCTAAACTGTTATTTTGATACTGTTTCTGTGGACCCACACATGCAATAGAATAAGGCTCGCCCAATTCGTAAAGTTACCCAGTATACATCCCAGAGATAGTATAATCTGGAGAGCAACCTGTGTCTGTGTATTGGAACCCTTTTTTATCCCCACATGTGTTAAACATTGACTCATACGTTTTTACAAATGCTGTCACATGTATTTCCAAACAGCGTGCATTTAGAGCATCTACACGCGTTTAAAATAAAAGTTAAAACAAAAGCGTTTCCTGTTACCGAGTACGGAAAAATGCCTCTGTACCCGGTGTGCTTTTCGAAGTATTTGATCAAAGCGGCTACTTGCGAGAGTTTAGCTCGGCTCTCGTATTAATGAAACGTCACCCCCGTGCAGAGTTCGCTTCAACGTATTTAAAAACAGCAAACCACTTAGCTTTGCTGCTATGCAACTAAACACAGCTGGTCAATAGTCTTTTATCCTACTTACTGTTTGTTCAGTCAGAGGAACGTCTCTCCTTCCCTCAGGAATTCAAATAGGGATACTTAAAAATTTGCAAACATTCGTGACAAGAATTTTCAATTCTATTAAGGACTAGGAGGCGAGGATTATGCTTTTCTCATTTCTTTAATGAAATGCTCAGCAGCCAATAAATGAACAAAAAACTACATCTCCCATGAACACCAGGGAGTAACCATAGAGTACAGCGTATAAAAGGTCCACACACTAGTCTGTCTTCCTCTTTCTTTGTGGGAAAATGTCCAAGTTAAAGTAAAATCCTAAATACAACAGGAACAACAATTCCAAACAGGCCGCTGTCATCCAGAGGATCCTGAAAAAGGCAGCCGAAGAACCATGGGTCCAGAAACCAGGAGGAGCAACTGAGTCCGCCGAGGAACAAACATCATCACTTCTGGTCTGAACCTGGAAAGAAGATACGAAGCCATAATATCCAAAGTAATATTACTGAACAACAAATCAGGGAGGGAGAACAAGGAATGAAATATTTGTAACTGCGTATATACAGTCATAATACATTAGCATACAAATATGAAACACGGGTGGGATAATCCTCGCCTCCTAGTCCTTAATAGAATTGAAAATTCTTGTCACGAATGTTTGCAAATTTTTAATTCTATGTCAGGACAGGAGGCTCCGATTATGCTTTTTTAAAGCTGATCCACCACCACAGAAGCAACACTATCGATAGGCTTGAAATAAAAAGTCTTAAACACAGAAGCAGATGACCAATCTGCAGCCTTCATGATATCAAACAGAGTAACACCCATGGAATAAGCCTTGGACGCCATCGCTCCACGTGCAGAGTGTGCGCCAAACACAGAAACATCAATTCCAGCTTCAGACATAAGCCCCCGCACCCAGCGCGCCAAGGTGGCTTGAGAGACAGGGCGAAAAGGCTTTTGCAATGCAATCAGAAGCTGACCCTGCATGTTTGAGCGCAAAGAAGCGGTACTCACCTCATAATCCTTCAGGCATTGAACCACACAAAGGTTGGGGTGAGAAGGAAAAGAAGGATAAGAAATAGAAGGCGTATTAGATTTGGTACGTCTGGAGAGACGAAAGGAAACTCCTTCAGGAGTGAAGCTGCGACCCGCCAGATCCAAAGCGTGTACGTCCGACACGCGCTTACATGAGACCAAACATAGCAACATAGTCAGTTTTGCAGATAGTTGCTTGCGAGATAAGGAAGAATTGGAAGGCCAGGCCTCCAAAAATCTGAGGACAACCGAAACATCCCACAAGGTAACATACTTAGGGGTGGGAGGTTTTGCAAAACGAACTCCTTTAAGTAATCTGGAAACAAAAGGATGTTCACCCGCGGGTTTCCCATCTATGTGGGCATGACCCGCCGAGATAGCCGACCGGAAACCGTTGATAGTCGAATAAGCCAGACCAGAGGTGGCTAAGGAGGCCAAGAAATTAACAATCATGCTGATATCTGTTGAAACGGGATCAACTTGTTGTTGTGAACACCAATCACACCAACGCTTCCAAGACCCCTTATACCGTTTGTGAGTATTGGGAGCCCATGCTTCACTAAGGAGCTTGGAAGCGTCGCTTGAAAGGCCTGGGAGCGACCAGCGATCCCCGAGATCCTCCACGCGAGAAGGGGAAGGGAGCCTGAGAGGATCAGGGGATGAGGATCTCCGAGAGGGTCCAACAGGAGATTCCACAATGGGGGAAGGAGAAACGGTGGGGCCGAACACATTTCTAGAAGGACCGGAAACCACGCTTGAGCCCTCCAGAGAGGGGCAATCAGAATCAGATCCGTCTGAAATCGTTTGGAGTAGGCCAATACCCTGGGAATCATTAGAAATGGAGGGAAGGCATAGCAGAGGGTCGATGGCCACTGCTGGAGAAAGGCATCCGTGGCCAGGGCCTGAGGGTCCGGCCTCCAACTGTAAAAATGCGGAAGTTGCGCATTGAGGCGTGAGGCAAAGAGATCTAGTTGGCAAGGACCCCAACGCCGATGGAGAGCACGGAAGACCCGAGGATGCAGTCTCCAATCGCTGTAATCCCGGAGATGTCTGGAATGCCAGTCCGCTATCTGATTGTGGCATCCCGGAAGGTACTCCGCAATAACAGTGATCTTCTTCTGCAGACAGAAGTGCCAAAAATCTTTGGCGATCTCCGCCAGGATTTTGGACCTGGTCCCGCCTAGTTTGTTTACATAGCGGACTGCCGATATATTGTCCATCCGGAGAAGGACACAACAACTGGTCTGCAGGGGGGAAAAACATTTGATCGCAAAGGAACCCGCTAGAAGTTCCAGACAGTTGATATGAAGCTTCAATTCCTGAGGGGACCAACGACCCCCGGTCGAGACCGAGCCGCAACGGGCTCCCCAGCCCCACCGACTGGCATCGGATTCTATCACTAGATCCGGAGACACACCGAAGAGGGCTCGGCCGTTCCAGGCCTCCATGTGGTCCAACCACCACTGCATCTCCCACTGGACCTCCTCCGTAAGAGGAATCTGATCGGAATAACCGAGGCCTTTCCGGAGATGAAGAATTTTCAGGCGCTGCATTGCCCTGTAATGCAGGGGACCCGGAAAAATCGCCTGAATGGATGACGCCAGCAGACCGACTACACGTGCCAACGACCTCAACGACACAGTCGGTCTGGAAATAACAGACGTCAACTCTCTCTTGATATAACGCATCTTTTGGTTGGGCAAGAGAAGTTGACAAGTTACCGAGTCGATCTGGAAGCCCAGGAAATCGATACGCTGGGCTGGAACCAAAACTGATTTCTGAACATTGATTAGAAACCCCAGAGACTGTAAAAGAGTGATGGACAATTCCAGATGTTGAAGAAGTTTGAGTGGACAATCCGCCATAAGGAGAATATCGTCCAGATAAATAATCAATCTGACACCCAGCGACCGAAGATGTTCCACAACTGGTCTCAACAGCTTTGTGAAGCACCATGGTGCTGACGAAAGACCGAACGGGAGAACCTGATACTCGTACCAGACTCCCTGCCAGAGAAACTGGAGAAAACGGCGATGTGGCTTGTAAATCGGAACCGAGAGATATGCATCTTTGAGGTCCAGCCTGACCATCCAATCCCCTTCTCGAAGGAGATCCCTCAAGAGATGGATGCCCTCCATCTTGAAATGTCGATAGACGACTCCGCCGTTGAAGTCTTTCAGGTTGAGAACAAGGCGAGCACCGCCCCCTTTTTTCTCGACCAGAAAGACAGAACTGGCAAACCCCTTTGGATGACGGGTGGTTGGAATCACCGCCCCCTTTTTGAGAAGAGAGTCTATCTCCTCGGAGAGACAAACCTGATCCTGAAGAGAAAAACGCAGACAAGGAGGGGGACAAGTCTGATGCATCGGGTGATAGAATTCTATTCTGAACCCCTGAACAGTTTGTAGCACCCAAGCATCGCCGGAGAGCATGCGCCAATTCTGCAGGAAAAACTGAATGCGACCCCCCAACATCACATCGCATGCATGAATCAGGCTCACCTGTAGAGTGGGAATCTTGGTATTGTCCCTGATGACCACCGGAACGTCCTTTGCCGTACTGGCCTTTTCCTTTTCTGGAAGGATAAAAGTTGGCTCTCGATGAATAACCTGCGTCGTAGGAGCCTCTGTGCTGAGAGGAATTGCCTCTCTGGGACTGATTGGCAGAACCACGGCCGAACGAGCGTCCCCTACCTCGTCCGGCCTTTCCAAAAACCGGACGCATGGCTCGCCGCAAGGAGGCCTGCGCCTTGTCGATGCCACTGAAGGTGGATACAAAGCGCGTGAGTTCCTTAAGGAATGGCTGACCAAACAGGAGACCGTCCGCCTCAGGGCCCGACTCAGAAGTGGCTAATTCAGAGAGTCTAGGGTCAAGCTTTAACAAGATGGACCTGCGACGTTCCGCAGACATTGCACAATTTGCATTACCCAATTGGCAAATCGCCCGTTGCGCCCATTCGATCATCTCCTTTGGGTTCACAAGGGCAGAAGCTTCTTGTGCTCTGAAACCAAGGTCCAAAATCTTAGTGAGAGGCCCAAGCAGGTCTAACATCTTATCTTGGCAAGACCGCCAAGATCTATCAAGGCCCTTCTTCGGGTCCTTGGCATATTTTTTCAAATACGTGACCATCATGGGGTCAACGTCTGGTGTCTCAGCCAAATGGGCAGACAAATCAGGCCTCGGGCACTCTGAGCGCAACCGGGCACGAACAGAAGCCTCAAAAGGTTGGCGGATATGCGCCTCAATGTAGGCAGCTACAGCTGGAGAAGGCACCCATGAGGAAGAGTTCGGATGGATTATGTCTGCAGGCTCGAAATTGAGCACCGTAGGACGCTCGGGCGCGTCTACAAAATGTTCTTTACAGACCCGTTTTTTAGGTGGAGGAGAAACATGGTCTGAAGATGCAGAAGATAGCACATTGTCCGAATCAGCCTCGTGAAGACCAGCAGTTGAGGATGGCGCAGCTGCTAAACTTTGTGCCAGACGTTGAAAGTCAGTCTTGTGAGGGTTAACTGGCGACTTCGCCGTTTTCTTGGAAGCAGGCAACCAGCCCTGCTGCTGTGCATAGAGATTGAGATGACGCTTCAAAGGGTTAATAGCACGTACTAGTGCTTTGTTAACGGACTGTTGAACACCCTTGTCTAATTGTTCAACTAAGTCCTGTTCTAAGGAGCCTTCCTCCTCATCAGCATAGTAGTAGTCGTCTTCTACGTCATCAAAATATTCAGCCATTCTACACCAAGGTAGAGGTAAAAAGCCCACAAGACGACTAGAAAATTATGGAGTGTTGGAAACACAAGTCAAGGGGGAGTGTATAACCCCAAAGCAGGCTTAAAAGCAGGAAGAAACCTGACTTGCTAGCAATTAGAACGTGGAGGGAGCCAAAGCCTGCACCAAACAACACTCTAGGCAGAGCCTATGCCAAGAAAAATACTACCAAAGTCCTAAAAGACCTCGGCGTCAGACGGGGTTAACTGCACTGACAGGCCGTGGGCAAGACGTCAACAAACGCCGTCACTGAACCAGCTGAAGAGAAAACAACCGGAAATGGGACAGCGCGCATGCGCGACTGTCGCCTGCCAGTGAAAACCGCCGAAGAGCGCTCGCGCTCCAAATACAAACGGAACCCCTGCTCCCGCTCCACAAGAAGCGCGCGAGCAGCTAGGAAGCGCTCGGCGACCAAAACGGAGGTGAGACACACGCTCCGGTAACTAAACAAACTGCACGCTGAAGCGGCGAAGAAGCGCAAAGAAAAACAACGGAGCCCAAGCCCCAGACGCGCGAGACACTGCGCAATGGCAAAGCGCAAAGCGACAGTAAGCAACAAGGCACAACAGTACATCAACAGTAGAATGCCAAGCAATGTTACACAAACAGTAGAGTAAGAAAGATAATGCACTTAACTGGCTGCGGAGCAGCAAAGAAAGAGGAAGACAGACTAGTGTGTGGACCTTTTATACGCTGTACTCTATGGTTACTCCCTGGTGTTCATGGGAGATGTAGTTTTTTGTTCATTTATTGGCTGCTGAGCATTTCATTAAAGAAATGAGAAAAGCATAATCGGAGCCTCCTGTCCTGACATAGAATTAAATTTCGCCCTCTACGGAGTCACTTATAGGTCAAAAATACATGTGACCTCAATTACGTGATTTCGTAAGCCATAAGACCCGGAGTGGAGTGGGATCCCGCTCAGGCTCGCCAAGTTCATTGATGATGGGGTTATTTAAATAACCACAATCTTGCAGACATTACCTTTGTACTACGACTCCAAAAAATAAAAAACCCTCGCTCTCGAGTTGTTAATAAAACCTGGAGTGGATTTTAACTAGTTCATTGGTTTTAGGATATCTAGCTGAACAATCTTTACAGATAGTGCCTAAAGTATGTTGACCGTTCGATCTCAAGCTATATTGAAATTGAGAACCTACTTTGTGTTCATGGAAATCAAAAGCATTCAGAATTCACACAATTAGGAACATTCTCATTTTGATTTTTAACGTGGAATACAGATATTTCGGTCAATAATAGGTTCTCAATTTGCATTTGCATAATTTGAACATGAATTCGTACCATCAAATTACAACATTAGTTATAGACATAAATACAAAAAAACTGATTCAGTTACATATTGTTGCAGATGTATTACTGACATTTATATTATACAACCTTCATTCCTACATCTTTTATGATTTCAACTACAACCTAGGCATTCAGTAATCTACCTAGACCTGATGGATTTCGGAATCTGTCAGAAATAACTATTATGTCTCATAGTCTGCTCATTTGCATATAGGTCTCCTCTTGTTCATTCAGCCCCTGTGCTACTGAGTTAAGACTATGTATCCACAGACACTCTTTGTAATTCAATGTGGAAGTCATGTTCTCTCCTCTTTGGTGTAAGACCACTTTTTCTATAACCCACCATTCTAGATCTTCATGTGTGTGGTTTGCCTTTTTGTAGTGATCCACCAGTGGCGCTCCCTGTGTGTTACAACGAATTCTACTCTGGTGTTGCATAATTCTATTTTTCACTCATTGAGTTGTTTGTCCCACGTAGAATAACTGACATGGGCATTTAATTGCATATACAAGATTCTGACTATTACAGTTTGTGAATTTAGTCATAGTGTATTGTTTTGAACCGTATGTAAATGAATTTCCAGTTTTTGTATATTTACATACTTTACAATGTCCACATCGTTGATGTCCTCTTATAGGTTGTAAGCCCAGTTGGCTTCTGATGTCATCTGGTTTAGTAGTCTGTAGAAAGGATGATACTACATGATCTTTCACATTCTTTGCCTGTTTATATGAGCACATTGGTGGTTCAGGGATTCCAATTTCCTGGCCTACTAGATTCCAGTATTTCTTGACCACTTTGGAGATCTTGTGACTCCTTGTATTGAATGTTGTAATACAAATGAGTTTATCCATTTCCGTATTTTTCTCTTGGACTTCTAATAATGTTTCCCTGGGCCGGTACCAGGCCCATTTCCGAGATCTGTTCAATAGGCCTCTTGGGTATCCTCTATCCTTTAATTTATTGATGAGGGCATCACTTTCTTTGAACGCAGAGACTTCTACAAAAACAAATTTTGCCCCCAAAGCAGGGATTATGGCCAGGAGAAGGGGGGGCCGCACTAGCAATGTGCCCCTTTGCACTGCCCATCCCTTTGCAACGAGCCCCACTTACCGACTCTCCGGGGCGGACACAGGGCTTTCCTCCTGCTCCAGTCTCCGTCTCATCTGGTCCTGCTCCTAGGGGCTGGGTGTTCTCACAGGCGGCAGGCGGGGCTCTCTGACTCGTGAGAGCCTCGCTGGGGAGGAAGACGGCTTGCCAGGCACAGGGATCCCTGGGGACTCCAGTCGACGCGGCAGCTCTTTCTCCGGCTGCAGGTTCCTCCGCTGGTCACCACGGGACTCTCCCTCACTCTCGGGAGCCCCGTGGGAACACCGGCTTCCTCCACACAGTATAGGAGTGCGGGGTGGTCTCCCGTCCGCTTCCTGTTAGCATACAGTACTTCCGGGTCACCGCAGGCAGCGCAGCGGCCCTCTAGGTTCCCAGCAACTCCTGGCTGCAGTACGGGGTAGGCACCTGTTTAAACCCCGCTAGGGATATAATCCGTGGCACAAGGTTCCCGGGAGGGTGGGCACCCGCTAGGGATTTAACAAATCGGCAAATATGCGGGGCGGGCCCCCGCGCAGAGATCGGCAAATTGCGGGGTAGGCACCCGCTCGATACGGGCACAATCCAAGGGGGATCCCACGCCGGTGGTTCCCGCTGAAAAAAAATGATCGCCGCCGTGCTGCAGCCCACAATCAGAAGCGCTGCTCCTTAGGACAGCAAAAGGGATCTCCAGGTATCAGAGTAAAGTGCTTCTTTATGCCAAACACATATAGCGCTTCCCAGGCGCCTAAAGGCACAGTCCAGGGGAATTCTGTCAGCAGGCAGGGGGGCAAATGCTGGGCCCAGGGGCCAGCTCACAGGGCCCTCCAGCAGGGAGGCAGTCCCCAGTGGCGGTCCTCCTGGCACCCAGCAGCAGCAGCCAGCCCCCCTCAAGTTAGGTCACAGAGAGAACATTTCACATGGGGTCACAGCCCCTTTTTATACATACATTTTCTTTGTCTGGAGGGTGCAGGGTAGGGGGAGAAACAGTTACAACTGGTTATTGAGCACGTTGTTGTGCCCAGCCCCTCTCCCCACTCACAGGGCAGGCTATGGACATCAGACGCACCACAGGTGGCGGAGCCAGCAATGTGTAGGGAAGGCCCAGCCCTATTCAGGTCCCAGGTGCACTCCTCCTTCCCATCAACATTCAGATCTCTCCATTCACCACCGGGGCAGACCCATCCTGATTCCTGGAGCCAGGCACACCAGCCAGCTCCAGCCAATCACAAACCAGACAGTCAATTCACATTTACTACACAGACATGCCAACTTCTAAAAGTGGCACTTCTACACCAGACACATTAAATCTGTGCACACTGTCACACAGCATTTAAGCTCACAAGTTCGCACATACCAAACTCGCCCCTGCACTCCCCACACATCAGGAACTACCATGGACACACATATCCCCCATGCATTCCTATGGGAGAGCAGGCCAATCTCACCACACGCACTCAGACTGCGCATGCACTAAAATGGTTCAAAGACCAGAAATCACTATAATTATGTAATATTAAAAGGCAAAGAGTTCAGGGGGGAACCTGCCAGAAAGGCCAAGTCTAACACAACCCCATTCCAGCCAAAACGCAGTGCAGACCAATCACTACTGTGATGGGCTTCCCTGCTTTGGGCGATAGAACATGGACGCGGGCCTGCAACTGCAGGGACACCCTCCTGTTCTACGCCACGGTGAACCCATGTGGTTCCTTCTAAAAAAATCTGTCGGGAACAACTGGGCTACCCCACTGATACTCCCAAGCTGTCCGTGACCTGGACCAGACCCTAGGCCACCCAGGTGCCACTGGTCCTTGCCTATTCACAGAGTGGGGGGTAGTAACCCCTGGCACAAAGTAGCCATTCTCCACTCTTCCTTTCCTCAGGGCAGTTCTAGACTGCCACTGATCCTCCAAAGTAGGGTCTGCACCCACAGGCAGACCAAAAGTCATGGGTGAGGCTCTCCTCCCCCTACCTCTCCTTTTAGGGTTCTGCCCTCTCCTCCTTTGAGAGGTACCCATAGAAAACCACTCTCTCAACCTAGGGTTTAACCCATCAGGTTGCACCGGGGTCAGAGACGAGGACTCCCGCCCTCTGCACCCAGTTCCAGAGTTCTGTACCCTCCCAACTGGAGCGGTTCCCCTGTAAGACGAACCGGTCAGGACACTGGTTAAAGACGTCCTTCCCTCCAGGTCAGGCAGATCCTGAATCTGGCCTCTCAACCTTGGGTCTAAAACCTTTGGTGGAACACTTGCCTGCCACTCCAGGACTTCTGAGGACTCACACACCATCCCCTTGAAGCTAAGACATGACTCATATGTTGTGTAACCGTCTATCTGGCTCAGATCTCCCGTCCCCTGTCCATCTGACAGTACACGAAGATTCCCCAGACAGAAGTGGTATCACCATGGTCACTCCACAGGAACTTAGACCAACTGGCTAGTCCCTGCCCCACTGGTTCTTCCACTGGGGAACACATCACCCATTCACTCCTCACTTTGGACTTCTGTGCCCTCCCAACTGGAGTGGCACTGCCAGACACTAGAACCACTGGAGCACTATTTACAGACACTCCAAGTTCCCTTGACACTAGGAGATCCTCCTCAATTGTACTAAGAGGACAGCCTAGGTCCCCAACCTGGTGTTCCCTAAAGAAACCATCCATGTTCTGAGACTGGGTTTTGGGCACCTGGGCACACTCAGTCCCACACTTACTCTTAATCCACTGAGACAAGACGTGAGCCCCTACACCCCTCTCGCTATCCTGAGACCTAGCTGGACTACTCTGAACCTCTTCTACCACTCTGGGCTGGAAGATACCTGAACTACTACTTTTGGGATCACTCACCAATGCCTCCCAGCGGTCTGCTTCATGTATAAATACCCCTAGATCAGAAAATCCACCCTCCAACAGGTGTTGGCACAACCCTGGCAAACAACAACTGAGCAGGTGCTCTCTGATAACCAGATCGAACAGGTCGTCGAAATTAGGTTCTGTCTGAACCTCTAACCACTCAGCCAGTGCCTCATGACATTCATCTGCAAACCTCTCCCAAGACTGTTGAGACAGTTTCCTACTATCCCTGAACTTCAACCTGTACTCCTCCTCTCGGGAACAAGGTACCATACTTTGGGAATTGGGAATGGGACTTTCTGCACTGGACTCTATATCGCTGCTTCCACTGGACTCCACCCTTACTGGGGGGCCCAGAAAATTACCACTGCGCTCAGGGATAATCTACCCTCCAGAGCTAATTTCGCTCTGGTGAAGGCCCTCTCAGCCTCCTCCATCCTCTCCTGTGCTAAGACCCTCTCAGTCTCTAGCTTTTGCTTTTCAAGGCCCAACGCCTTAAGACTCATACTTGAGCCCATAATGCCTTTTTCCCCTCGAAGGTTAACTTCCTATTCTCCAACTCCAATTTCTGAGCTTCCATATACTCATAGCTCTCCTTCTGGAATTTCTCTAGCGCCAGCTGATACTCCCTTTCTTCCCTCCTATCTACCCACTCCTCTGGGGACATGGAACGGGATGGGGCGCTGCCTCTGACACTGGACCCAGCAAGGGACTCCCTATCTATGGGGTCTTCACTATATATCGGCGTCCATGCACTGTCATCTTCTTCCTCTTCTTCAGACTCTTCAGGGCTCCCCTCAGACCCACCACCCTCATGGCGTGCGGCCCAGGCCGTCTCCTCCTCACTGCGCTCACGTTCCCATTCATCCTTCTGCCATTGGATTAGGTTATCCCTAAGCTTGGACTGGGTATCTGGCCCATTCACTGCTATGTCTCTCTCTTCACAGAACTCTACCAAATTAAAACACATTGTATCTAAACAGACCACAGAAATTAAAAGCAGACTCCATTTTGGCAGGACGCTCATGGACACATGCAACACAGGGTATCTAACTGTCTGAGCTGAAGCAAGAGTACACAATCTAAAAATGACACTCTTAGGAGAAACAATAAAACTCAAAAATCAATAATCCTCAAACACGTGATTATCTAAATGCAGAGTTTGTAGTGCAACCAGTTGTCACTGTGGTATTGCGCAAACACAAGTCCAGATCCGTTCCGCTTGACTTCCAGTGTTCGAATGGGATTTCTGGTTGGCTAAGGCTTGCGCCAAAGCCAGGCAGAAACCAACACTCCAGTCAGGGCAAGGGAGTTACACGCCAAGATAACCCCTGCTCACCCCTTGGTAGCGTGACACGAGCAGTAAGGCTTATCCCGGAGGCAATGTGTAAAGTGTTTGCGCAACACACACACAGCAGCAACAAACTAGGCACACCACAAAAAGGAACTCCACACAAGGTTATATATAAAAATAGCCTTTGTATTACCATAAACACATTAGATCATAATCACACAGATACACTGTGCCAACTGGCACCGGGCAATATTTACAGGGGATTATATACACAGGACAGGGCCACATGGGCCACCGTCAGAAATAGCACTTAGTAGAAATAGCACTTCTAGAACATAGAATAATTGTAGCACAAAATAACCATTGTGGAACACAGCCAGTAACCACTGGTAAAAGGTAGATACACACTATGCAATACTAATCACCTTAGGCATAGATCACGCAGGTACACATAAACTCACTAGTATAACCTGTACTAGGCAAAGCAACCTCCTAAGCATAAAAACACAGTTAGAGGTATCACAGGCATAAAGGCATTGCACATTACGCATAATCACAATAGGCACTTGTCATCATAACCACAATATACTATCACCTTGCACCAGAGTCACATCAGGTACTGACCCCAGGCCAACTGGTCTATCGTGGGGCTCAAATGCCCTTAGTCCAGAATGTCCGGGCTACAAGCTACAAATGCAGCAATGCGCAGGGCACCACCTAAACGTTGCAACTGCCCACTAAGTGCTGGGCAGCTGGGGAAATTGAGCCTGGCACCACCTCCTGGCTCTCCTCTGGGGCTCCCAAAGAAACAACAGTGCCCCCAAAACAACGTGGGAGCCTCGCAGGCTCTAATTCACCAAATGTGCAATACGTGGGAGCCTTGTGGGTTCTGAACACTACAATGCCCCTGGGAGCCTCGTGGGCTCCAAATACAACATGTGCTTCCCACGGTGGAGCCACAGGCGCTCTAAAAGGAAGTATGCCCCTGTAGTATTTCCTTTCAAATATGACAATCAGCAGAAGAATTAAGTTGAAGATTTATTCCACAAGAAGAGCACATCCAAGTACTTCAGTGGCATATGGAAGAATGAATACAGTGGTACATAACAGAATCATAACAGTGTTCCATAGAACATAGAACACCAGTATTCAAAAGGATACACAGGGATGCAAGCATGTAAGAGCGAGACACTTAAAGGGATACTACAGGATACTACATAACCTCCCTTTTTCTAAAATAACAAATACCTACTATCCTCCTTATTCTAAAACAACAAAAACAAAAAAAAAAACAAAAAAAGAAAAGATTGTATAACCAGTATTATTACATATAAATAACAAATTCCTTCAATTTCAAAGATTGCCAAACAGATCTTAAAAAGAAAAGTTATGAGTAGCAAATACATCTTGAGTAGCGAGTGCACCTTAATCCATCTGCAAGTTGATAGATCTAAACCCATGCTACACATCATGGTACAATTTGTACTTCCTCCGAGATCAAGATAAATTATGTTTCATAAAAACACATTACATTTTTGTTCATCCACCCAGGATTAGTTTTAAATAGCGGCATTCCACATCTCATGAGATTAGACTTAACACTACTTAATATGTTAACCTCAGAATAAGCTTTAAGTTTTTGGTCCAAAATAATGCAAGTAAAAACATTGTCAACAGATATAATATTCATAACTGAACAACTATTCATGAATTTCTGTCAGCTTGAACAATTAATGAAACATTGCGAAATTTATGAATTCTGAAACTCACACATCTTTCAACCTTATATAATGAGAAAAAATCTTTGAACTTACCAATCTTACCGGAAAACACTTACGGAAACTCACTAAGGACCCACTCTTTTGCGTCTTCACTAACTCCACTAACTAAAACTTGTTCAGAACTGAAAGGATCAAGTATGATATGTAAATATCTCTGATCCCTCCTCCCTAAAACAGAAGAACCATCAAAAGCAACACACAATTTACAAGATGCAGAGCGACCTTTACACTTTCAGGCAAAACGTTTGAAAACCCCAAACCATTAACTAATTCCTTACCCCACATTTCCTAATTAATAAATATAAAAAGAAAATCAGAATCAGTGGAATCTGAAGAATTTCACCAACTAAGACAATGCACAAAGGTTAGCTTTTAACATCCTTGTCAACAACCATCACCATATTGCATTGAAACTTTTCAGGAGCAGAAGATGAAGAAGTATCGATGTCAGACTCATATTCAGAAGAATCAGTATAGTTAATACAGGCTACTTTAAATGACTGTGAAGAACTTCTATTGCAGACTTTAGCATAATGCCCCACAACCCCACAATTGGAACACTTAACAGATCTAGCGGAACATTTCTCAAAACCAGCATTGTGGCTCTTATCTCCACAACGATAACAAGCAAAGGAAAAGGAATCGTTGGTATTATACGTTTTACTGGAGAAAGATCTTGTATTAAAAGACCTTTTTTGAAAATTCTTATTGGATTGAAAATTCTTGTCACCCTTCTTGTCTAAAACCTCTTTGCTGGTTTTTACCGAAATTTTGTTAACTGTAGGAGTAGAAGTAGTAGTTCCAGACTGATCAGCTAAAGCTTTAGAGCTTCTATCAGAAAATTCAACTTTTTTCAACAAAGTTATCACATCCTTTAGACTAGACTCTCCTTCAATCCATAGTCTATCTTGGATACTCTTATTCCTAGAGCATACAACAACTTGATCACGAATAAGTTCATCGTGTAGTACTCCAAATTTGCAATGCATGGCTAGTAATTTTAATTGTGAAACGTACTCCTCAACTGACTCATTTTCCAGTTGTTTTCTTTTAAAGAATGCACGTCTGGTAACACCAATACAAACAGTAGGAGAATAATGCTCAGTCAAATCAGAAATTGCATTTTTGAAGATGTTAGTATCGCCTGCTCTTTCCAGTTTCTGCATCTGATTATAAACTCTCAAGGCTTCCGGACCCAAGCTATGTAAAAGCATACGCATTTTGCGTTCAGGAGACAAGGATCCAACATTATCCTCCAAAGTGGCAATGTAATTGAGAAAGTATTCATTCCATTCAGACCATTTTATGATTGGTTCACCAGGTGATGTCAAAAACTCTTTAGGTGCGCTAATGTTTATATTGATACATGAAGAAGATGTAGGCGTGGAACTATTAGAAGAATTACTTGGAGAAGCAGGAGTAGTGTTGCTCATATTGCCAGTGAAGAAAAATAAATAAATAAAATCAAAATATAGGAATGAAGAAGGAATAGTAGAAAAATAAAAATAAAAAAGGAATAAACTTACAAAGCTGCTTCAAATTCTTAAGAACGCTGCAAAAACCATGAAATTGAAGAAAGGAAACTTGAAGAAGAACGAAGTACTGATGTGCTCGTGTGTAGAAATTCATTTCGGCATTGAAACCAGACGAAAAGAAAAAAATCCAAAATGGAGGTACGTGGGGTCACGCAGCTTGACCTTTGTTTATCCAATGAGAAGCATTTCCCTCAATGCGTCTGCATCAAGCGTTAAGACGTCGATGTTTGCTGAATATTATGGGCATTGCTAGGAGACGATGCAATGACGAACAACAGATGACAAGCGTATGACGATGCACGTTTGCGCGAGTCAACAGCAACGGAATGAAATTGAAGAAAAACAGAGGAGGCGCGAGTGTTAAATCTGCACGCGTCAACTCACAAAAGCAGCCAAATGAAATTGAAGGTAAACACCAGTTTACTTTAAATGTCACGAAAGTGAGTAGAAAGATAAAAAAAAAACTTTAAACGTACTCACGTTGAACAAAAACAATGTCCATGCGAGGAGGCGCTGCGTGCATCAACAGCAAATACTGATTCACAAATCCAGAAACAATTCGATAGTTTGTTGAAGTAAATGAAGTCCAACAATAAAAAAAAAATGTTGGCAGCAATTGTAGTTTAAACCAAAACAATTTTCATGAAGAAGAAAACAGGTATGATGAATGAAGAAATCCACTGGGGGTTGGTGTCATGAATCCACGAAGAAAGAAAAAAAAAATTAGTTGGAGTTTCAAAAGGTTGGTTCTTTTAAGGTATCCAAATCGTCGCCAATTAATTGTAGTGTTTCCTTTCAAATATGACAATCAGCAGAAGAATTAAGTTGAAGATTTATTCCATAAGAAGAGCACATCCAAGTACTTCAGGGCATATGGAAGAATGAATACAGTGGTACATAACAGAATCATAACAGTGTTCCATAGAACATAGAACACCAGTATTCATAAGGATACACAGGGATGCAAGCATGTAAGAGCGAGACACTTAAAGGGATACTACAGGATACTACAGCCCCCAACGTTGGAGTTGCCTGCGCTCTTGCAGGGCAACTCTGAACATGACCACCAAGTCCCCCTGGGACTTCTACAAAAACAAATGTTGCCCCCAATGCAGGGATTAAGGCCAGGAGAAGGGGGGGGCGGCACTAGCAATGTGCTCCTTTGCACTCCCCAACCCTTTGCAACGAGCCCCACTTACCGGGCTCTCCTGGGCGGACACAGCACTTTCCTCCTGCTCCGGTCTCCATCTCACCCAGTCCTGCTCCTGGGGGCCGGGTGTTCTCACAGGTGGTAGGCGGGGCTCTCTGACTCGTGAGAGCCTCGCTGGAGAGGAAAACGGCTTGCCGGGCACGGGGATCCCTGGGGACTCCAGTCGAAGCTCTTTCTCTGGCTGCAGGCTCCTCCGCTGGTCACCACGGGGCTCTCCCTCACTCTCGGGAGCCCCGTGTGAAACGCTGGCTTCTTTCACACAGTACAGGAGCGCGGGGTGGCCTCCCGCCCGCTTCCTGTTAGCATACAGTAATTTTGTGTCACCGCAGGCAGCGCGGCGGCCCTCTAGGTTCCAGGCAACTCCTGGCTGCAGTACGGGGTAGGCACCAGTTTAAATCTAAAGTCCTTGGCGCAGAGGGTACCCACTAGGGATTTAAAAAATCTGCAAATATGCGGGGCGGGCACCCGCGCCGAGATCGGCAAATTGCGGGGTAGGCACCAGCTTGATACGGGCACAATCCCAAGGGGATCCCCACGCCGGGGGTTCCCTCATAAAAAAATGATCGTCGCTGTGCTGCAGCCCATAATCAGAAGCGCTGCTCCTTAGGACAGCAAAAGAGATCTCCAGGTATCAGAGTTAAAGCGCTTCTTTATGCCAAACAGATATAGCGCTTCCCAGGCGCTTCTAGGCAGAGTCCAGGGGGATTCTGTCAGCAGGCAGGGGGGCAAAGGCTGGGCCCAGGGGCCAGCTCACAGGTCCCTCCAGCAGGGAGGCAGTCCACAGTGTTGGTTCTCCTGGCACCCAGCAGCAGCAGCCAGCCCCCCTCAAGTTAGGTCACAGAGAGAACTTTCACATGGGGTCACAGCCCCTTTGTACACATACATTGTTTTTGTCTGGAGGGTGCAGGATAGGGGGAGAACCAGTTACAACTGGCTCTTGAGCACTTTGTTGTGCCCAGCCCCTCTCCCCATTCACAGGGCAGGCTAGGGACATCAGACGCACCACAGGGGGCGAAGCCAGCATTGTGTAGGGAAGGCCCAGCCGCAATATCCTGGACCACTGATGCATGCCTACCCTCCACCTCAGAACTATCAGGAGGCCCCAGTAATGTACCCCAACCCAAACCAATATCTAGTGACTCGACATGCACAATACTGGCGAGACTAGAGGAAATTCCAATTTTCAATCTAAGTAGCAACTCGCTAAATCCAGGTACAGAAAAGCTACTAACTAAAGGCCTTTCCTTTGTTCCACATTGCAATATCAGCAAATTTGAGCTCTTCAAAGATCCTATGAACTTCTTTAGAAAGGTCAGAATTCATGACTTCTTTGAACAAACTGATCAAGACATAGAAGCTAGTACTAACTTATCAGGCCTAAAACCTATATCCTCCTTTTTACCCTCATTGGAACAAGTATCTCCAGAAATAGCCATATTTGAACATGTAGTATTTAATAAACTTACAGCCGCCACCAAATACATACCGCCACCTAATTTCAACATCACATATGATGAGCACCAAGCACTAGCAGCACTTAAGACAAATAAAGACATCACCATCAAATGCTGCGACAAAGGCGGTGGTATTGTGGTATTAGACACTGAACAATACATACTAAATATGGAGAAACTTCTGCATAATGAAGATCATTACATCCCGATCAAAAAAGACCCCACTAAAAAAGTCCAGTCAACCATTCTTGCCTTAACCACCAAGGCACTTAATGATGACGTCATTTGTGAAAAAGAATGGCAATTTCTTAATGTCCATCAACCCAAAATGGCAGCAATATATGGAGTCCCAAAGATCCATAAAAATAGCCTTGACCCACCCTACAGACCCATAGTCACCACCATCGGGTCTATTACTGAGCCACTATCTAAATACATCGACACCATCTTAAGGCCATATATCCCCAAAATCTCCTCACATATAAAAGACACTAGGGATATTATCAATGTAGTGGAAACACTGCCCTTCAACCCAGAGATGCAATGGATGGTCACTATGGACATAGAGGCCCTATACTCAAATATCCCCCAATCAGGAGCGATCACAGCTGTCTGCTGGTTTATAGACACCTATGAATTAGATTGTCCGAAAACATTCATTTTAGACTGTCTGAGAATAGTCTTATCGGAGAATACTTTCGATTTCAATGGCTCACTCTACCAGCAGACGAAAGGAGTAAGTATGGGGGCTTTGTGTGCGCCAACAGTGGCCAACATATATATGGCGGAATATGAATCAAAGTTCATCTATAACGACATTGCCCCTTTTAGCGAGTCCGTTACATCTTGGTCTCGCTATATAGATGATGTTTTCTTTATTTGGACCTCAGAAACAGAATCTCTCTCCACCTTTGTGTCTTGGCTGAACTTATGCGATGAGAACATTCACTTCACTGCTACATCAAGCCAAACACAGGTAGAATTTTTGGATATCAATATAATCAGCACAGATAACCACCTCAATGTAGATCTGTATGTGAAGCCAACAGCTCGCAACACACTTTTACATTATACCAGTTATCAGCAAAGACCCAAAAAATCAGTATCCCTTTCGGCCAATTCCTTCGAGTCCGAAGGAACTGCTCCTCATTAACAGACTTTGACAAAAGAGCAGCTGAGATGAAAAACAAATTCATATCTCGAGGCTACCCCAAACATCTAGTCCGCAATTCCTACAAAAGAGCCAGGTTCTTTGATAGGCAACATCTATTAACACCACACATCAAAGAACCTAACTCCAAGATGGTCTTTGTCACAAGACATTCCACTATGAACGCCAAACTCCAACACATAGTCCTTGCAAACTGGCACATTTTGAATACCACAAAATCCAAGGAAAACCAGCTTCCCAAACCAGTCTTTGCATATAGGAAAAACAAGAACCTCAAAGACTTAGTTGTACGGTCGAGAATGGAACCAAAAAACACCGCCCCCACACAAAGATCTCTAACTGGCATGACCCCTGTCGTGGGCAACTTTAAATGCCTCACATGCACTGCCTGTGACTTTGCCATAGAGACCAAAGAATGGATCTTCAACAATAGATCCCTACTATCCCAAACCTTGACTAATTGCAAAACCACAAATGTGGTTTACCTACTGCTATGCCCTTGTGATCTAGGGTACGTAGGTGAAACCGCTCGCATGATGTCAACACGTTTGTCCAAACACAGATCGGCTATCCGAACGGGGAAAATGCAAGCCCCTCTAGTAAAACATTATATGGAGGCCAAACACAATCCCAATGATATACGTTGGTTCATCTTAGAAAAAATCCGTAAGTCATCAGGGACACAAAGTACTCTGGTACGAAAATGTAGAGAAGTGTACTGGATTTTCACTTTGGACACCTATACCAAAGGGCTCAATAACGAAATACCTTGGGACCAAGTCCTTAAGTACAACCATAGCTAAATCATTGATGCATTAGCAGCACTGCACCCCTTAAGTTCCATAATTTTGTAACAAAAAAATTCTCTATTTACAAACTAACCTCCAGCTTCTGTAAATCTACATTCTTGGAACCCCCTGGCCCTTTAATTAAATCCCTTCCTTAATAAATCTCAACTGTGATCACAGCCATACACTGTAAAGATACCTTCACATATGCGTGAATTCCTTTGGCTGTGCCATTCTTTCAAATCAGATATAATATCCTTAATAGGACCACTACCATCTGCTTCGTCACACTATAAACCTGTTCCAAGATGTCCGCCATCTAAGCTGAAATCGCACAGTAAACTCCGACCTGTCCTTCTACACTTTCGGACAACAAGAACCGTAACCCGGCTTCTAAGCAGGTCAGATTGCGCACGCAACCTGACCATAAAAACACCATTCACTTCCTGGTGCTTTCTCTCCACCCAGACTGTCTATCGAGACGCCAGATGACCCCACCATTGGAACGCATGCAGGACCCTTTAATCAGGTACTTATTCGTCCCGATTCTGACATCAGCCCCACAGCCGTAGCATTATGTCGTCTCCACCAACGTTCCCCTTTAATTTTTACCCGTATATCCACTCTGTCCCCAGATAATCCTGCTACAGAAATTCCAACTCCATACAAAACGTAGATTGAAGCACCCGACCAACAGACTCCACCATTGAAAGACGCGGCGGACTGCGCGAGCAGGTACAAAATCCTTTTCATCCGCTTCAGACTTCTAACCCTCCGTTCTGTAAAGCAACCATGCCTGCTCACACAGGTGTGCTTAATTTCCGACTAAACTTCTAATTTCATTCCTAATTTTTGCCCGCATATCTATTCTGCCCCTAGATAATCCTGCCACGGAGATTGCAACCTCATTTAAAACGTAGATCTAAGCACCAGTTAAACAGATCCCACCATTGAAAGACACGGCGGACCTTGCGAGCAGGTATTAAATCCTTTCTGTCCGTTTCAGACTCCCTACCCTCCGTTCAGAAAAGCAACTATGCCTGTATACACAGATGTGTTTCACTTTTCGAACAAACCTGTATCTTAAGCCCTAGAAAAGTACTTGAGTCCATCGCTTTGGGAACATCCACACTTATGGTTTCTGAGACTCCCAACATCACCGAATAAGGTAGATGGTTTTCTTACAAATTATAGCACTCTGTTTCTTTGCAAATTGGACTCCCAATCTAATCACTGGCCTTTATTGGAACCCATTGTCATCCTCCTTTGCAGTTTTCACCACACAGAGGCGTAGTAACGGTCTATCCACCATAAGACTTCTGTCAATTCAACGACCCATCCCTCAGGTACCTTTTAATAAAATTTCCTTTCCTTTAGAGCCAGTTTGTAGAATCGATTGCACAATCTCTGTCATAACCAGCTCATCTGCACGTCACCTGCATAAACTATGTCCAACTTTGCAGCCCTACACTAAACATCTATCCTCTGGCTTCACGCCTCCCACAGCAGCTCCAGTTTTTGGCAAGCGGACTTCCCCCGAGCTTACTTACATATCTCCCTTCATCTGTTGGTCTAAACCCCCCCCCTCTTTTCATCCCCTGAATCACCACTATGGCCCCGGTACAGTTTTTGGTTCTTCCGAGTCTTTATTCCATGTATTTTCATAACTGTCAGGACAGAATGCAAATCTATTAACTTCCATGGAAAACTTATACTCTGTATTAGACCTGCAGACAGCATTTCCCATTTAAGATAAAAAGCGAGTTAGGATGCGCACAAAGTTGAAGCAAATACATGCAATTGAATTTGTATATGTATATAGCAGGATAGTTTTGTGTATTTTCAGGGCAATTTCGCTCTTGTTTTTTATCACAACCTTGTAAATATTGAAACACTGTATGTTTTTGTAATTTTGTATGATTAGGACAACACACTGACACTGATATGTATTCTTATGTATTTTCTGTTTGCATAGGTTCATTTGGAAAATTCATCATGGCTTCCTGATGAAGGCCAATAGCCGAAACGCGCATTGTACTCTTTAGCCATGTTTTTAGATTGAAATGTTAGTTGGATTAATATCCAAAACAAAGTCTCCGTACAATGAATTGTAATGTAATGTACTGTAAACTGAAATGAACAAATCTGTACAGCATCATGTATATGTAGATTATATATCACAAATACATAGGAGACAAAAACGTATGCTTTTTAGACCATAACTAAATAAAATAAATATATATTTTTGTACCATGCACATTGTTAAGATATAGTTATTACTGTCTGATGTCAGTTTATGTCCACCAATTATCTTTGTTCCTAATTACCTGTTTTTTTCAATTAAGGCCCAGCCCTATTCAGGTCCCAGGTGCACTCCTCCCTCCCATTTACATGCAGATCTCTCCATTCACCATCGGGGCAGACCCATCCTGACTTCTGGAGGCAGGCACACCAGCCAGCTCCAGCCAATCACAAACCAGACAGTCAATTCACATTTACTACGCAGACATGCCAACTTCTAGAAGTGGCACTTCTACACCAGACACATTAAATCTGCGCACACCGTTGCGCAGCATTAACGCTCACGAGTTCGCACATACCACACTCGCCCCGGCACTCCCCACACATCAGGAGCTACCATGGACACACATATCCCCCATGCATTCCTTTGGAAGTGCAGGCCAATCTCACCACACACACTCAGACTGCGCACACACTTTACACTGGGACACAGTGTCAAAGTGTGCAAAGACCAGAAATCCCTATAATTATGTAATATTAAAAGGCAACAAGTTCAGGGGTGAACCTCCCATATGGGCCAAGTCCAACATACCATATATACTGAGATCCAACCATCACTGTGGAAGCCTCATGATCAATGCCGGCAGACCGTCCACTTTCAGTTCTCCTCCCCCGCAGATGTGTGTGGCCTGGACTGTAAAATAATCTCAGCCATCTGTAGTATTCAATCTGGTAAGGCAATGGGACCAAACCACCTCCCAATCAAATAATACAAGGCAGTGGCTTCACAAGTGGCGCCACATGTGCTCTAAATGTACTCAGGGAGCATAAGGGTAGGGGAGCTACCAGCAGATCGACGACAGGCCTCAATAGCAGTTATACATAAACCAGTTAGGCCTGTAGACCTATATGCCTCATACCGCCCTATTTCACTCCAAGTGGCAAAATTAAAATATTTGTTAAGATTCTCACCTCCAGACTTGTACACCATGGGCCTCATTTATGAGAAGTGACGCATCGCTGCGTGAAAACAGCGATGCGTCACTTTTCACTGCGGACTCCTTGCGACATTCCTGATGCGTCATATTTAATGTATGACGCATCATGGTGCAAGGAGTTACAGATACGTCAGTATTTCTGACGTATCTGTAAGCGCAAAAGTGACGCATTGCTGGAGTGTGTCACAAAAGTGACGCAACTCCAGCAATGCGTCCTTTCACATGGGGAAAGCCCCATGTGAAAGGGCTTGGGTCAGTCTTACGCCTGCTGTGAGGCAGGCGCAAGATTTTGACGCAACAGCATCCTAAAAGTGACGCAGTGAAATCTCATAGATTTCCCTGCGTCACTATTACGAGGCTTTTTGCGAGGGAACGCCCCCTCTGCATACATTATACCTGACGCAGGTATAATGTGGCGCAGGGGTTTAAAAAGTGACGCATCTACCTAGATGCGTCACTTTTTAAATATGGCGCAACAAGGCGCATTTTTTACACCGCTGGTGCGTCACAAAAAGTGACGCACCGGCGGCGCAAAACTGACGCAAGGCCTCATAAATAAGGGCCCATATCTCTTACTTGATACACCTGGACCAATCCGATTTCATGCTGGCAAGAAATACAGCTCTCAATCTGCACCGTCTCCATGAGGTAATGGACAGGAAAGAAATTATTCCAGAGGACGCTGAGTGATGTTTCTGGATGCGAGCATAACGTTTGACACAGTGGGATGGCCATATTTGTTTGCGTTCCTGTAGGAAAACGGGTTTGGCCCCAAGCACTGGGCATGGATTTGAGTCTTATAGTCGTTGCCCACAGCGCAGGTAGTAGTAAATGAACGGGCCTTTGTTGCCTTTGCACTGCAGAGGAGAACTTGTCAGGGTTTCCCCTGTCGCCACTCATGTTTGCAAGGGTTCTCAAACCACTGGCAGTGTGGATCAGGGGGGACCAGCTGAAAAGAGATCTTCTTTGGACAGAGGAATGGAAGATTGTATACCTGTATACGCAGATGATGTCTTACTATATTCTGCCTCCCAACATCATTCAATAGCAGGAATCATGACAATTCTTGCAAATCTGGGAGAATAGTCGATTATTCCATCAACTGGTCCAAATCCACTATTTAAGTACTAAGTGGCCCGGACCCGGTCCTACGAGTAGAATGTTAGGCGACGGTGGCAATTGAGGGATTTGGTTATCTCAGAATATTTGTGACAGCAGACCCAGATCTATTCTATGTCCAAAATATATAGGCCCAACTGATTCATCTCTCCAGCGATATCCAGCACTGGAAGAAATTGTCACTATCACTACTGGGTCGTGCAGTGATTTATAAACTGATGGTGCTGCCTCGCTTTTTATACCTCCTACAAAATACCCCATATATGATCCCTCAAGCATTTTTGGGGGCTGTTGAGAGTAAGGTACAGGATTTATTATCGGATGGTAAACCCACATGAATAGCGACACGGAATTCAATATGGCTTGGTTTGATGGCGGCATAGCACTGCTACATATCGAAAAATACTATTGGGTGTCCCAGTTGACAGTAATCAATCAGTGGTTTTGTCGACCACACGATGAACCGGCCTACAGAATGGATGGATTTCTGATGGGCAGGGGAGGGTACACGAGAGCCCTGTATACTAAAGCTAGAGCGAATGTCTTTACAGGACCCACCACAAACACAATTACCCTACGGCACAAGGTAAACAAAAGGTTGGGGTGGCATGGCATTCTGACTCAAAGAACTCCGCTCTGGGACAGCGAGCAGGCTTCACACATGCAAAGGTTTCAACAAGTGAGACCTTATTGGTAACTTGACAGTGGGAGGCGTGGGTAAGGAGGGGGTGATTCCTATTGCAGATCTACAGTGTACACTGACTCCAACAGAAACCTTCAGGTGCCTACAAGTCAGAAATGCCCTAACGGCAGCCACCACCCCAGAAAGCATTCCACCTGAAGGGTCACCATTAGAGGATAGGCTTTTCACAGACTTTATGGAATGTAAAGCAATCTCCCTGACCTATTGAAAGCAACGACATAACTCCTCTGATCCCCTTCAGAAAATCCTTGGGCATTGGCAAAGTGATTTGGGTGATCCTTTCAAAAAGGACTGGCTGGAAGCCCTCGGATCCCCTGGAGAGGTGGTCATTTCAGAGAGATTAAGGTTTATCCAATTTAAAATCCTGTACAGGGTCTACCTCCCTAGACCCACACTGGTCAAAATGGGTAAAGAAACCACCATATATTGCCAGCGATCATGTGGCCAGGAAGGTGCGTTCTACCATCTTTTATGGGAATGTCTGATGATCCTGCAATGTTAGAGAAAAATGGTGAACACAATGGCCAGGGTATGTGGGGAGACTTCGAATTATAGCTGAAAATGTGCTTCCTCAATATTTGGGACGGAACTGATCTAAGCCAGAAAGACCAAATATGGGCAACACTGGGTATGAAAATAGACACTAGGGAGCCACATCAATAATCCGGGACTGGGGTAAAGATATGGACTCATGCATTGTCACGGAAAGGGTGGTATACAGTAGAAAAGGATGCCCCGGGAAGTGGGACCAGATTTGGGAAAAGTGGAACACCCACAAGGGAGGAATATGTACCGGTCCCTCCGAGAGGCTGAGAGAGACAGTAACGAGGCACAACAATAAAGGGAATTTGAGTGAGGAAATACAGGAGACGGATTAAAAAGATGAGCAATTGTTTTGCACTGTGTTGTGAATTTAAACTGAAATGTACGGCTACAAGACGAAAATGTTGTATTTAACTGAACAAGTTACTTACAAATAAAAAGATAAATAAAAAGAAATGTCAAATATCACAACAGATGAGAGCAGAAGCATTTTCTAACCATGACTGATTTCAGGTACGTGCCAGAGATCTTGATCCCCTGCCTGTAAATACTCTTCCTTCTGCTCGAATAACTGTTCCTCAAAATAAAGAACAGGGCAGCAAAGGTATTCATAAACATGACGAAGCAGCTGTATTTTTTGTCTGCTGTGGGCGGTCTGCGTGCCACTCATATCTATTGAGTTTAGTTTCATCTGTTGATGGGTATGGTGGATTCCTGATTGTTCACATCCTCCCACACTTAATTTACAGGTGTTTTGAATATTCTGAAAGCCTTCTTGCAATTTCTGTTTCATAATATTTGTATGTAAAATGTATTATTTGTTGGACATTGAAAAATTGCTTTCCTTTATTTTCCTATGTTTCCCATGCGGTGTTTGTGTCATTGACCGCCTCCAATTATTTCTATAAGAATGTGTTGCAGGACCAAATATTGTTCATGGGTGATGCTCGACTTAGTCCAGTGGTTCCCTGGAGTGGATGTCAGTCTATTTTGTCAGTGATACTACTATAGCAGATTTAGGTGAAGCTATTTCTGGACACAATTTCAATTACATTAACGTAATTTACCTAATTTTGGAATTTCACATTATGCTAGTTGCGCAAAAGTCCTGGAATTATACCATTATGCCCCAAAGCCTAACATTGTAGCATGGGAACAACACGAACGACCGGAACACAAGTGGCTATTGTTTGCAGTACTTGACATGAACGTGCTAGTTTTTGCATACGATGTATTTACACATTAATTAATGTAACATTCCCGAGATTTTGAATAATTGCACGAAACGAATTACACAAATTTCACGCACCCCTAGGTTTCCATTTTGGAAATAGCAGTGGTCTTACTTTTTTTGTGCTTGTGTTTTAATATTTTTATGTCCATCCCTAATCCTCTCCTTAAATATTCTACAATCCCACTAATTTGGCTGTAGATATTCCCCAATTTCTACCCACTGCCCCGTGTCCTTTTGCAAGTTCTGCTGGAGAACTATTTTATGCACTCAGAAATACTATAGTGAATAGGCCTCAGTATGTTACCAATACCATCTCCCCAGAAATGCAATTGGAACAAGAGCAGTGCCTTTATTCCTTTGGCTGGCAGCTTCATAGAGACACCTTCAGGGTCACAGAAGAAATAAATTGGCCAGATAGCCAAGGGCTTTGTACTATTTCTCGCCTTTGCCCTACATGATGAACAAAGATTTTGCACATTGCATGCTGGACAGGAATATTTTGTAACCATGCCTTTATGTTATGTCACTCGGCAGCTCCTGCCCATACAAAAAATAATGTAGTAAGTTATTCATCCATTTCCGGTGGGAGGCGCAGGGGATTAACTATCAATAGGGCAGTAGGTGCAGTGGCACCGGGGCCCAGAAATCCGAGGGAGCACTGCACCTCGATTATATCAGTTTCTGCCACCAAAGCAGGAGATGGGGGGGCTTTGTCCTTACTTGTTATAGGACTCATGACATTAGCATATGCTGCCTCCTTGAGTATTCAAATTTAATTACAATTCTGTCAACCGCCTTTGGGGCACCAGGGCATGGGAAATGCATATGCATACACATACATACATACAAGTTTGCCAAACGCATAGAAATAAATTGCAAACATAATTGTGCACTGGGGTGCGCAATTAGTGAGTTAAAGAATAGAACTGTAATGAAAGAGTGTGTAATAAACAGTTTATTAAATGCATAGGGTTATTTCTCGGAAATCTCCGCCAAGCAGTGTTTTTTGCTGGCCTAAGTGCATGACTGGAAGAAACTGTTGCAAGCATCATAAGGGTAAAAATACGCAATGCAGCTCACAATCGATTGGGGGGGGGGGGGGGGGTGTTCAAAACTGTATTTCCTGAAAAGGGCCAAACCACAGAGCAGGTGACACAGTTGCATCATTTACAGAATAGAGTTTTTGCGGAAATATTTAGAGCGTGACAAATTGGTTCTGCAGCTACAAGCTCAATATTTAATTTCAGTCATTTTACTTATTGAAAGACAGAGTATGAAAAACAAGAACAGTACCTTCAAGTCTCTGTGGGACCAGACAAAGTAGGGGAAACTGGATAATTCTCTTTCTGAACTGTGGGACTGAAAAAAGGCCATCTTGGGCTCAATTCACACATTTTTTTCGTACCTATGCTCAACTAGGGTGAACACGGTCTTCCATTGCGCACAGAGGGTCAAATTCACAGACCTTTTTCCCCGCTAAATATGTGTTACTAGCACAAATAATTGAATTTATGAGTCCAAGGGATTCACAAAAGGAACTGGATCGTAAATCCCCCTCATGCGGTTGTGAGGCGGCGACAAGTGTTAATGTTTGTGAACGGCCCCAAACAAGTCAGTATGGGAGAAGTCACAAAGTTCCCTGGACATGTTCTGAAATGTGCTCCTCCTGGAATAAATGCCTTTCCATCCACAGTGTAAATGAAAAAAGAAACTCGTAAGTTTCCTGTGTGTGTAAGAGAGTGTGGGGCATATTACCAAGGGTGGCGATATTGAATTATCGCCACATTAGCGGCCGTTTTCGGCCGCTAAGCGACGATAATTCCATCGCCCTATTACCAAGCTGTCGCTAACACCAGTTAGCGACAGCTTGTAGAAGATAGCGAACGGTTTGGGGCCCGCTTTGCATGTCAGCGATATTTATCGCTAATGACATGCAAAGTGGGCATACCCAACCCGTTAGCGACTGGCAGCAGTCGCTAACAACGCTATCGCCTATTACCAAGAAAGGCCAAGCAATGGAAATATTCCCGCTAAGCGCGAATATCGCCAAACGCTAACGCCTGCAAATACAGTTCTTAGCCATGTTATCCAATGGGAGGTGGATAACATGGCTAACAGCATTTGCACGCTAATGTAAATGTAAATTGATACTCATATAGAGCACTACTCACCCGCAAGGGTCTCAAGGCGCTTGTACGAATACCGCTGTGGAACCCATCCTGGCTTTCCCTTTGAGGTGTCCACTCCTGGGCACCCCCAAGGTGGTGGCCAGGCATCCTTAGCGTTGTGGGGGCAGTTGTGGAGATTAAGCAAGCTATTGCCCAGAGTTGCAGAGTGGGACTCCATGATTGGAATAGGGACCGAGGCGAGAATTATCAGGTCCGTGGAATTTTGAGCCCAAGACCCTCCGAGGCGGGGAATTGAACCCAGGTGCCAGGCTAGACCTCTGCATCAGGGTCTGCCGCTCTAACCATTGAGCCACACTTAATGCGTGAACACCGCTGGTTTTCCAGCGATATTCACGCTAACACCTGCAATATTATTGCTTTTGAGATAAACGTTGGAAATAGGACGTTATCTCAGCGATAGTATTGGGCGAAGCGCGGCGTTAAAAAAACTCATGCTAAGCTCAGTTAGGGATAAATATTGCTAACTGTTGGTAATATGCCCCTGTGTTTCTCCATATTTTTCCTCTAGATTTCCACCAACTCATACAGCAGTTACTTGACTTTCTCATGAGGATGCCTGGAAAACAGCAATTGGCTGGGGTTATCAAGGGACAGATATATCAATATTTCCTGCCACGCAGCTAGACAACTCGCTGCGCTGGGCTGCGTGAAAAGGACAGGGCAGGAATGCATCATATGTACCAATATGTTGCAGATTCCAGCTCTTTGCCTGCACCTCAGTGTCATTGCTTCTACCCTTGCATGGTGCAAGGGTGCCTGTGAAGCAGGCAGGATTGCTTTTGTGCAGGGAGGGATGACTTCCTGCACAAAAATAATCCTTAGAGGATTTTCCTCACTTTAAGTGTGCAGCGGAATGCAGCACACTTAGGAAGAGGAAACACCAAGTAAAAATAAAGATATTTCTCGTCGTTTCACCTCCACTGGGAAGGTGTTGCATTTTGAAGTATGCCCAGCTTTTCTACTCTTGGTAAATCTGTCATGGGTGGAGGTGTGGAAATCACCACATTCCACCCAGGGAACCCCTTCCCCGGGCAGAGTATTGCATGGCAGCTACTTGTGCTACCTTTATTTCCTCCAGTTTTACCAAGCAACATAGACCCACAACAAGGTGGCCTTGCTTTGCTTGGTGAACCTGACATAAGTGTAGTATTGCCCTTGCGTCACCGTGCGTGAAGCGACGGCAATGCAATACAATGATAAATCTGGCCATGGCTGTACTACTGGAAAGGTTTGGTCATACCCAAAAAAAACCTAACACAATGTCCATGTTGAAGCATAAGACTCTTTCTTTTTTTATGATTCAGGCCTTGAAAGTTCCAGTCTTCATTCATATTATCAATATTGGCAGAATTTTCTATTTACAAAGTGCGGCTGCAAATGTGGGCATTCCCCAAAAAGCGGAATTTCACATTTGTGAATTTAGGCCTAGATGTATCAAGATTCCATTTTGCGAATCTTAAATAGCGATTTTTTGCGAATCGCTATTTAGAATTCGCAAAATGGAATGTATGTAAAAAATTGCATTTTTTTTGCGATTCTTTATTTATCTTTATTTGCGAATTCGCATTTTGCGAATTCGCAAATAAGGAATAATTCCCCATGCATTCCTATGGGCCAGGAGGCCCATAAGAATGATTGTGCAGTAATTCTCAAATTGCGAATTCGCAATTTGCTAATCGCAATTTGAGAATTATTTCAAGGGTGCAGGGGTGTCTCATGGACACCCTGCTGCACCCCTGAAACTTACATGTGTGTGCATATGGCACACATACATGCCCTATGGGCATGTATGTGTGTCACATGCCACCTTCAAAATAGTCATATTTTGTTTTTTAAAAGGATTTCGCAAATTAACACGAACCTCAAATTGGTGTTAATTTGCGATTCCTTAACCCGAATTCGCAATTTTAGAAAGTTTCATACATGCCATTTAAGGAATCGCAAAATTGCGATTCCTTAAATGCATAAGCAAAATAAGGAATCGCATTTTTTTGCGATTCCTTATTTTGCTAATTTCTGATACATCCCAAAAGATGCTAAATGTCCGTTTGCGATTCCTTAAGGCCGAAATTCTGCGAATTTCGGCCTTAACGAATCGCAAAAGGCTTGATACATCTAGGCCTGTGTTGCTTACAAGATGAGAATCTAGAGAGAGCACCCCATGTTTAATGTGGTATACACACAGGGGTTCCCTCCACAGAGACAAATGATACCACGAAAAGCGAAAAAATTTGCCACTGCTTATACACATTGATGTTTTCTTTTTGTATGCACAGGTTACCATCTGGTGTAAATAGCACCTGCATACATTTATTTACATGTGTGTGCTTGTGAAAAACGGCAACTACGGTAGTTTTCGAGAGTATTCCTGCATGTTTCTGACCAGTCCATAAACATTGGAAAGTTGATTCAAATATTGATGCGATCCTAGAGGAGCAAGCGCCTAAATTTCAGCTCAACTTTGGGGAATCCGTCCATCTATTATCAGAGGCTAAATACAATGCCACCAGTGACATGCTAAAAGGTATTAACTAGTGGACCTCTTGCATGGAAGAAATGGCTAGATACTTCACACAGGAAGCCTTTAAAAGGCCAGAACAAATGGGCCACTGTTGATGAGCAATACACGTCATCCTACACTACAGCAAGCTTGAGATCCCGGTTGAATTTTTGTTTTATGAAAATACCAAATTTCTAAGTGTATCAACTACTTATGCTCTTGGCACTGAAAGAACAAATAGGCTTCCCTTTAGCACAGCACAGGTTCCATGGCACATGCATGGGTCACGTTGGGAGAAATAATGCAGCAACAATTGACTGCCTTCATATTAACCCTTCCAGAGCATCCGCAATGCTTTGGTCCAGCGTAGCCCAATGTGGGTCAATTCACGCCAGAGTTTCAGGCTATCCACATTAAATCTGACGTAGATCTGGTCTTACTTGACCATACATTAGACACACCCATTCTAAGAATGCGTCCTAAAATGTAATCTTGAGTGAATTGGCATCTTGTATCTTTGTAACTCTAACCACTAGCATCTGTAGTAGACGTATGTACTTACTGCCATTCCTATGTGAAATTAGACTTTATCTGTTTGTGTCTTTTCCTTGAGTGAATTTGCAACTTGTATGTATGCAACTCTAACCACTAGTATCTGTAGTAGACGTATGTACGTACTACCATTCGTCTGTGAATTTAGAGTTTCTCGGTTTGTGTATTTTACGTTATTCATGTACTCTGAAGTCCTTATGTGATGTAACTGGTTCTTTTGTAAACCGCTCTGACACATTTGGGTGAGGTTTAAGCTATATAAAAACGCCCAAATAAATTCTAAAACATGCACAGGTCTCGGTACCTCAGTTGCTCGTCTATCGTCTTCGCTTAAAAAAACACTGCCTACTGGGAAGTCATCTTTGCTCTGAAAATGTTGAAACGTATTCTATTAAATCTTGGGCACAGTGAGAGCTTCTAAAGTTGTCTGTCATTGACTTTGAATGTTTCCAGTAGCCCCTTCTATTGAATTATAGGGAAGAGTTCCAAAGCAGCTGTTTTCTAACTGTGTTTGTCTCTAAACACAATTGCAGTGGCCGTAGTGTCACTCAATGCACTAATTAATAAGCCACAGATGTTGCTATAATTATGTGCACATAGATACCAATAATTGCTTTTGAAAAAGTATAGAGGAGCAGCTGCGCCGGAAGGAAATGATGTCTGAAGAATGCATCATGCAATAGCGCGAGCAGTAAGTAATGCTTTGTTTCATTTCAGCTTCTTTTTCCCGGAATTCTTATGTAACAATACATTGCAATGTGAGCGCTGACACTATTGATAATATACACTTTTGTAAGTGAACGAAAAGCTATCCAGCCTTCCCCGTCTATCATCCAGCATTCTGAAGGAAATCCAGGTATGATGAGGTCCGCCCCCATGCTTTTTCAGTTTAAGAATTAATTTGCGTCACACCATTTAAAAGAACACTACATCACACCACAGGCAGTATGTCGTCCATATCTGCCTCAGAATGCCGGACCGCCCACCTAGATTCACTCTCGTTACATCTTTGCCCTGTTACTTTTCGGCTAGGGTTGTGCCACGGAAATACCACACACCTACATGTAGACATACATGAGGAAGTGACATCACACAGATTGAGCGGCAGGTTACAGTTGTCTATAATGTTTCGGGTACCTGTGGCTGAAAAACAATATCCTCCTGATACTCTGTGTTGTTTTATATTGCAAATGGCCGCCTCTTCATTCCACACTCCAATGTTCAAGCTCTCCTCCTGGACAGGGGCGCGGCTTCCACTGGCGCAGAAGGCATAGCGACCTGCGGCTCTTACTGAACCCTCATTATTACTGTAGTTCACATTTCAATTCGCAGTGGCGGGGGTGGGGGATTTCCTTCCTTGTACTAGGACCCAAGGCGCACTGGCTACACACCACTGCTCATAGACCGGATCTGTATACTAATGGGGTTAGGCACAGCGCCAGAAAATCTTAATAAGGGCTGTAGTTTGCACTTAATGTCATAAAATTAAAGGTATCCCACGTAAATTGCAAACTGCCTGTGGTAGCTGCAGACAGCAGCACCAGGTAGAGAACCAAATTGTCAAGCCAGTTGACGTCACTGCACCTAATAACAGCTACTTGGAATTGTGTGTTTCATTCAACAGCAATGTACTAACCCCTTTATGGCTCTGATTAAAATAATCCCCGGAAAAGAAAACACTTATTTGTATGAAAAATTGCAAATGATAATGATTAAGAAAATCAAGATAATAAACCGTGAACAAGATTTGAGAAATGAAATGAATTGTGAGCGTTCAGTTTGCAGTAGTGCGTTCTTGCTTCATGTATTGACTCCTAGTACCTTTGTCACATTTTGGCTGAGGCAGACCACAAAATGGATTTGGCTCTTGCGGCCACCATACGTTCTGTTCGTGTTAATTTAATCAAACTGCTTATTCAAGGCAATCTAATTCAACTAATTTGCTAGCATTCCCTTGAACAACATTTAGTTAGCTGCCCAACTTCTTGCTGCCAATTACAGGCCCAATAAATTTCCTTTTTTATGGAGCGCGTGGCTGTGGTTATTAATGTTTCTATGATGCATGCTATTAACTAAACACAGAGATCAGAGATTCAATTATTTTAACAATACTATTTTGAATCCATATATTCGCCCACAGGCAACACGTTTGAATTGGTGACTTTTATATAAATTACATATTTAATTAAAAATGAGCTATTAAAAGCACAAACATTAAGTTTGATAATGATGCTGCTACAATAGTGAAATGAAATGAAAGAGACATTTATAAAGCGCATGGCTACCCGTAGGCCTCCCAGCGCTAAGAAGAGAGCGTACAGTAAGCATGGGCGAATTTTGCGAATCTCGCGTTCGCGAATTTTGCGGATTTGCGAACTCGCAATCCGCAAAATCCGCGAATTCTCGCGATTTTTTTTTTTTGTGTGTTCGCGCGGGTTTCTGCCAGTTCGCGAGGGTTTTGTACAATTTCGCAAACGCGAACTTACCTGTTGGGTCGCAAGTTTTGCGAACTTGTTGTTTCTAAGTGTCCAGCCTGTTTGGGACACTCTTCTTCATCACTGCCACTCTCTGTCACCACTGCCACTCTCTGACTACTCATGCCACCCTCTGGCCTACCCATGCCACCCTCTGTTTCATCTCAGCACCCTCTGGTTGTCCAGTGTACATTATTGTGGCAAAGCAAAGCACACCTTCCCTGCCTCAAGTGACCTGAATTAATTTGGGGCTGATTAATGTGTCACAGAATATTTTTTTAGCTGACACCTGCTTCCTTAGTGCTTCCTGATTAGTGATCTTTTGCTCTTGCTAAGTGCTTTCATTGTTGCAAAATTAGTTACAACACCTGCCCTGCCCCAACTGACAATAATGAATTAGGGGCTGATTAATGTGTCACTGGATTTGAACTTCCAGCCTGGCTCCTGCTTGTCTGCCTTAGCTGTAATTCAGGACCTTTGTGTAACTATTCTGAGGGTCAGAGCAGGGTCACATAATAGTTGCAAGTAGGCAACTGAACTCTGGAGGGGCCCCTCAGGAAGCACTACAGGAAATGGCTACTAATGATGAGCTTGAACTTTTGAACCTGGTAAGTAGTTTCAGTTTTGCTAAGATCGTATTTCTGCAATTTAGCGCTTATTCGCGGGGCGCGAAGTTGAACTGGGAAGCCGCGAACTCACGCGAACAGTGCGAGCAAGCCATAAAATCCGCTGCTCGCGGATTTGCGGATTTTGCGGGAAATTCGCAAATCTCGCGGATTGCGAATTTACCGAAAATCCGCAAAATCCGCGAGCGGAACAGATTTTCCGCCCATACTTAGCGTACAGGTAAGAACTGATTATCTGGCTGGGAATAGATGAGTCTTCAACATTTTTCGGAAAGAAAGATGATCTTTTATCAACCGAATATTTTCCGGAAGGTCATTCCATTTCTTGGAGGCAACATAAGAGAAACGTCGTCCTCCACTTCTGGCCCTCTTGATTTTTGGTACTATGGCCATGCGTTTACTTTCAGACCAGAGAGCTCTTTTAGGACAATATGGGGAGACCATCTGATGAAGTATTGGTGGACCATTAGTAGTTAGAATCTTGTGCGTAATGCAGAGAGATTTAAATTGAATTCTCTCAGCAATTGGGAGCCAGTGGAGATGATTCAACACTTTCCTCACTGATTCTCTCAGAGGAATATGCCGAAGCATTCTTGCTGCACAATTCTGAAACTTCTGAAGACATTTTATTGTGTACTGAGGAGCTCCAAGATAAAGCGCATTTGCATAGTCCAGGCTTGACAACGCCTGGAGAAGCAGCTTCTTCGCATAGAAGGATAAAAGAGGAAGAATTTTTCTCACCATTCTCATCATTCCAAAGCAGCACCCTGCCACTTTCTTTGCCTGGAGCCTTATGTTAAGTTTGTCATCAAGCCAAACACCTAGACTCTTTATATGGTCTTTGGGTGTGGGAAAATTCCCCATGCAGTTGGGCCAATTGAATGTCAGACCAGGTTGCCAAGTTTTGCCCACTATCATAAAGTCCGTTTTTTCTCCATCAATTGTAGGAAGGAGCCTTTCATCCAGGCTGAGATTTCCTCAAGGCACCTAGGGAGATGGTGCACACTATCTCCCGATTGATTAAGGGATACAATTAATTGTGTATCATCGGCATACGTCACTATTTGTATGCCAAATGGTTCCACAATTTTTGCCAAGGAGTGCATATGAACGTTGAAAAGAGTAGGGCTCAATGAAGAACCCTGTGGCACTCCACATTTCAATTGCATGATCTTAGAAATTGTATCGTCTTCGAAGACCTGAAAAGATCGATCTTCCAGGAAAGAGGTTAACCACCTCAGTGCGGTTCCTGTCACCCCCAATTCTTGACATCTGGAAATAAGAAGTTGGTGGTTGACGGCATCAAAGGCCCCACTGAGGTCTAGGAGGATTATTGCTGCTGATCCACCTGCATCCATAATTTCTCGCCTCCTCAACTACAACCACCAGAGCAGTTTCCATGCCCTGATGGGGTCTAAAACCTGTCTGTGTTGGGTGAAGGCGATCATTGTCCTCAAGATATGATAACAAGATAGAGTTTACATGTTTCTAAGCCAGTTTTGCTATTCCAGGTAATAGTGAGATAGGGCGATAATTTGCCAATATCTCTGGATCAGATCCTTCCTTTTTGAGCAAAGCTCTTACCATGGCTTTTTTCCACTGAGCAGGTACCTTCCCAACTTCCAATAACATGTTGATAAGTGCAATAATCGTGGGGGCTACTTCTATAGATACCTTATTCAAAATGGTCAGAGGAGCCATATCTATTGGAGAACCTTATTTTAATTTGTTCAATAGAGATATCAAGACCTCAGCCTTCAGAGGTGGGAAGGATTCAAGACTAGATTGTAAAGGGTCTCTTATTACTTCTGATTGTTGTTCATTATCCAAACTATCAAATATTTGAAAAGCTGAGTAGATCGCCTCAATTTTTGCATGGAAAACTCAGCGAGGTCATTACATCTGTCCAGTAAATCCCTTGACTTAACTTTATTAGTAGAGGGAGTAGTAAGAGATCTAAATATTGTAAAAATTTCTCGAGGAGTGATTGAGGCTGATACAATTTGTGCCTCGTAGAATTTTTATTGCGCAATGCAAATTTCTAATTTATAGAGTTTGATAGCTTCACAGTAGACTTGCTTTTTCTCTAATGTGTAGTCTTTCCGCCACTGCCTCTCTAACTGTTTGCATTTGTGTTTCAGATCTTTTAGCTCAGGGGTATACCATGCTATTTTTTTGGGACCTTGTTTAATATCTCTGCATTTTATTGGAGCTATCTGGTCCAAGGAGGCTTCGATCCAGTTATTGAATTGTCTATTAGCTACTTCTGGGTCAGCATCAAGTACCGGGCAGGTATCTGTGAGGATAGCTGGCCAACTTTCCAGCGGGACTTTTGACCAATTTCGGCTAAACTTTTCCATATATTTTCCTGACATCTCCTTTACAGTTGGAGACCAGGAGAAAGAGATCAAATAATGGTCGCTCCACAGTACCGGGAGAGGATTATCAACTGCTATGTCAGCTTTGGTAAAAATAGGGTTAAGAAGGTGTCCCTTAATATGGGTTGCTCCATTCACTTTCTGGGTAAGCAGTAGTGCACCTAGTGAGTCAACTAATTCTTCCACACCAGGTGCAGTGCTTTCTTCCAAGTGCAGATTTAGGTCGCCTAACACTGAATAATTTAGCAAAGTGCTTATAGGATTTGGTATATTTTCAATTAAATCACTATAAAAAGAGCCAATGACTCCTGGCGGCCTATAAATTAAAATACCTGAAAAGGTACATGTTGAAGTAAAACTAATGGAGAAGGAGCAGCTTTCACAATCCCGGATCGACCCGTCTTTAATTCGGCAGCTGAAAGGCTCTCTATAAATAATAGCAAGCCCCCCACCTCTACTCACTATACAATCTTGCCTTTGGATATAATATCCCAGTGGAAGAGCCTGGACTACAGCTGGATTAGACCAGTCCATGTGCCAGGTTTCCGTAAAAACATAATATCAGGACTATGATTTTCCAAAAGGAGTCGTATTTCTAGATCATGCTTGGAGAGTGAACAGCAGTTAATCAAGCACATTTTATACTTAGTGGCTGGAGGGGGGTTGTTGGCCGCCGAACTGCCAGTATCGAGGACTAAAGGTCATTGTGGGCATGATTTATAAACAAAAGGGGGTCCCAAACAAGAATGGCAACTGTGTGGGCCACGCAGCTGCCTTAACTGTAAGGCTGTATAGGTGCAAGATCCTCCTCCCGGTCGTCCATGGTTCCTGGCCCCTGGGCCCGCTGGGCGCGGACGGGCGCAGACGAGCTTGCCTCTGGCGCGCCAGCGGCGTGCCCGCTGCGCGGTCGCGTCATCTGTCCCTTTTGACCCCGCGCGCGAAAATTCCCCAGGCAACAATGCCGCTGACCCTCTCCTCCCAAGATGTCAGCCACTCCCATAGTATTCAACACAACTCCGTCCCCACAGGTCGGCAGTGAAGGAAATGCGGTTCTTTTTTAAAACAATCAAATTCCATTTTAAAAAAACTTGAAAAATAGCAATTCGATTTCTACAATTTCACAGCAGCAGCCTAACGTGCAGGTCCCTACTCTGTGAGCTCTCTTCTGGCGCGCAGTCGCGTTATCTGTTTCTTTTGACCCCGGGCACGAAAATTCCCCAGGCAACTATGCCACTGACCCTCTCCTTCCAAGATGTCAGCCACCCCCGGAGTATTCAACACAACTCCGCCGTCCCCACAGGTAGGCAGTGAAGGAAATGCAGTTCTTTTTTAAAACAATCAAATTCAATTTTTAAAAAACGTGCAAAATAGCAATTTGATTTCTACAATTTCACAGCAGCAGCCTAACGTGCAGCTCGCTACTCTGTGAGCTCTCTTCTGGCGCGCAGTCGCGCCATCGGTCCCTTTTGACCCAGGGTGCGAAAATTCCCCAGGCAACTATGCCGCTGACCCTCTCCTCCCAAGATGTCAGCCACCACCGGAGTATTCAACACAACTCCGTCCCCACAGGTAGGCAGTAAAGGAAATGCGGTTATGGAAATAACCGCAATAGGTATGGAAAGTTTTGGTTCTCTGTCATCGGCTAATCCCTGCTGTTCTTATTATTTTTCTTCGGTTGTTGATTTTTTTTCCCTTTATTTTAGAGAAGATAAGGAGCTGTGTATTACATTAAATTACCATAATCTCTATCTATAGCAGACAATAATGAAGGCTTGCTATGAGTTAAAGGGTTTTATTATTCACATTTTAGTAATTAATCTTTATTACATTTACGTTAAAATCATCAATCTTACTCATTAGAATCTCATAAGAAGCCAGTTGATCAATAAGTTATCAATAAATCACAATAAAAGGTATTATGCATGCTTCATAAAGGTAAGAAAATGCCTATTCTAAGAATGAGAAGGAAATGGAGTCAGCCTCAGAGCCCCATAAAGAGCCCCGAACTTGAGAGAAATCATAAAGCATAAAGCCTCAGCATTAAATTAGCTCAATAAATCAATAATCGATGAAAGTAGAACTTCCCATAAAGAGAGGTTCAAATAACTTAGTCGAGTCTCAGAGCAGCCTGGAATGGGGATAAGGTAAGAAATATGGTGTAAGAGTGTGTGTCTTACTCTAGGAACGTGCACTATTGTAGACAAACAAATATTGTTTCAATCTTTAAGTTGCTTCTTCTCTCTTGTGTTGACCAATCAGCTTCCAATGTGCCATGGGAACATGACCACTCCCCATTTTCTCACAGGAACACAGTATTCTTCAGACAGTAACTTTTAATATTGCTATTATGTATTATCATCCCTGGGTGTCTCATGATTCATTTTCCAAATCAAGTCTATTTACCCACGTATAAAACTACATTTCTAACCTTCTAAATATCAAGTTCATTCATTAGCTAACAATCATCTTTTTGTAAGATGAAACAGCTGGATAATGAAAAGAAAACATTTTTAACTGTAACCTTTCATCGGAAAAAAACAAGCAGTTTAAAAGATCAAGTTCAATTTTAAATGCTGAATTTATAATTTCCCAACTCTGTTGTCTTTAATATGGCAGTGCCTCAGCATATTAGAACTAGAACGTTTACATATGATGCCTAGTGCAAAATTTGCATTTTAAGTCTCATTATCTTTGCACATTAATTAGCAATATTTCTCAATATTTTTCAGATGCTTTCCAGTATCAAAAGATGAGCATATTTTAAAAGAGAATCTCAAGACAGATGCCCTATCATGCCTGTCTGATCTTGTCCTATCTTCTGTGCTATTTTAAGTGAAGAAATGGCTGCAAGTGGGTTGGATTATCGGCAACTACAACTTCATAAAGAAAGATAGAGGTGCTTCAGATTGTCATTGGAGGCCAATTTTGATTTTCTAGAGGCACAACAGTAATGAAACTCCTCCCACATGAGTGCCACCTCCTGGACTGATCTGATCTCCCTGAGCACTTTCAGTTTTTACACAGGGTCGATTAGATCGGGCAGTGGCACTTAGTCTTCCTGGGCTTTCACTAACCTCAAATACATTTTTCATTGACAATGGCTTCATTTGTAATTACCACTTTTTATTTGATGGACATGTACCCATTATTGCACAATGATGATGTATAGCCATTTAACTATCTGGCTGGTAAGGCATTTTAACACGAGCCAGCACAGTGTGCAAAATGGCAGTGCATCTGTAGAGTGTGAGTAATTTCCTGTCTCATGGAGGACCATGTTGTGTCCTGCTGTCCAAGACAAATAACGATTGTTGAATGCCCCAAAAACCAAGTAATAGGACAGAGTCAAATGTGAGGTTCATTCTACTTTACTTGGAGTGTTGTGAGGTCATGAATGCAGATATGGAATCATGGACATCATTTAGCTGTCACCAGGGATGACAGCTGCAACCCCTGACCTATCCCTTGCGACCCCTGGCACTGCCTTTGCAAACAAGGGCTGTTATATGGCCCTTAGGGGGACACTGTTGACATTGCTAAGTTAGCATGAGCTTTGCTGACATGATGCCACTTTTGCGCACGTTACTACATGACTTTATTCTTGCAAGACTCTGTTTATGCCTTTCACATGAGAACTATCTGCTTTTCACGTTCTCTGCTGAGTTCCTGGAGTTTAGTCTGACTCTGAACACGTTGTACAAGGTCGATAAACAATGCCCCTTGTTATTCAGTTTTGGTCAGTCCCTAGCACCTAGACATAACATGCTAAACACAGCTGCAATGCTGGAGACTTGTGCTTTGATATTACGGGGATGCATGTTGTTTTAACACACACTTGGAGAGAGCCTTTCCATGGTGAAGAGGTATGCTGTTCCTATGATATAAACCTTATATCCAGGCTCTAAGGTATAGGGTCTTTATATACTAAACTTCTTCCAGTCAAGGGGAGGGTGGTTAGGCCTTATAGTCCTTTTTCCACTAATGACTTCCCCCTTTGTACTCCACGGCATTGTAACAATGCTAATTGTTTTGAGTTTATGCATTTTGCTGCTGGTAGTGGCCTGTATACTAAACTATAGGGCATGATAGTTAAAATAAACATTTTGAACTATTACGGTGACTCTGCCAATTCTTATTGTGAACAAGTACGAGTGAGTGAGCGAAAGGGTATGTCTTGCTACTGTGATTCCTGAGAGAGTCGCAAATGTTGTGTTCTGGGTTGTCTAATCATTTGTAGCTCTGTGATTTTGGAGGAGAACAAATGAGACACTGTAGCTAGTCGGTCTTGGGATTTTGGGTACTAAGGTGAGAGGTTGGTACACCCCTATACACCGAGGTTCTGTTTTCCTGCGCATAGTTCTGAGTAGGTGCAGAATCCCTGCAACAGGACCTCTGAGGTGGCAAAATCAGAGACTGCTCTACATTTATTATTCACTATTTGTGTAATAGGAAAAAAAAGCACACTTAGCTGGAATGGCACCTTTGATGGCAGCTGTGGTAAGTACAAATGTTTTTAAATGTATGTTGTATGCGTGCTAGGAGGTGAAAATGAGATTATGTGAGTGATAGCGCGTGTATATGTGAGCATGTGTCAGAATGTGTGCATGAGGGAAAGTGAGTGAGTCAGTGCGTGAGATTGTGTGAGACTGACGCCCAGATTTGCTATTCATTGACACAAGACCATGCTACACCAAAGATGCTGTGCTGTCTTGCATTAAAGGGAAAGAGGAAAAATGCACCATTTTTACTACGACGTGGTGCATTGTTTATCTCTCTGCCCTATTGCACTTTTGGCAGTGACGCACCAATGCTCTCAAAATCTTGCACCATAATGCAAGGGTGTATGAATTTTCTGAAGCATAGGTTTAGTACTGAAAAGGGTTTCCTTCCAGTACAAAGCTATGCTTCAAGGCTTTCTCCACTTTGTATGTTTGCTGTACAATGCAGCACAAATGCAGAGTTGGAAAAAGGTGAAATATTGAAGCATATCTCCTCATTATGCCTGATTCGAGGAGTCTAACATTTTGCTACAAATTTCTCTCTACCAATGTTTGTAACTGGTCATTTGCATCAAACCCCATGGGTGGTTACATGAGAGTGCCCATGCATTACCCAAGAAATGCCCACTTGATGCACAATAACACAAATCAGTATATAGCACATTTTTGCAATTCTTTGGGATATTATCAAACGGGAATCAGGAATTGCTTTGGGTAGTAAATCCCACCTTATCACAAATGGGACAACGTTTGTAAAGCTGGGCATGAGAGTCAGTAATTTTGAGTGCATATGAGTGAGTTTAAGAGTCAATGCAAGTGAGTTAGAACGTATGCAATGGGGTGTAAACGAGCTTGTGGGATGTGCCTTCCTGGAAAAAATCAACGTCAACGGTCATATGATGTCACTTTCTGGGATGTCATCAAGGTCAAAGGATATGTTATGTCACTTCCCCTACCCTTGGTATTTTCTGAGCACATGTGTGGAATCTTGGTTTATATATCCTTGCAACTGAGCTGGGGTGTGGAGTGACGTTTATGATGAAACTGAGCTTATTGTGCTATAAGATTGGGGGCTTGGCAGTTCGGGCTGGACTGTTCCCATGAGGCACAGGGTCAAGGCTGATTTGCATATGGCCATGTCTGAACTGGAGTGGTGTGGAGTGCAAAAAAATGATGGATTTAGGCCCAGATCTCTGTACTGGGGTGAATGTATGACATTGTTCTGCATTCTGTCCATCAACTGTTGTTTTTGCATTTGTCACCCCGAGTGGGATGGGTATGTTTAGACGTGAGTCCCATGCTCTCCACACCACTGGAGTCAAGCTATCCTGGCTGAAGGGGACTGATAGCCAGAAACCGGTCCTAGGATGCTTGATTCCGGTCCAGGAAAGACATGACTTGGCAGTTCAGGCTGGACTGTTCCCATGAGGCACAGGGTCAAGGCTGATTTGCATATGGCATTCTGTCCATCAACTGTTGTTTTTGCACTTCTATAAGATTGGGGACCATACCTTGTTCTTGCCTGAGCCCAGGACCACTGCTGGGGGCTGGACACTGTCCCTCTGGACCGCAAAGGGGGAATTGAAATCGCGGACCACGCCGACTGCGCTGTCTGCTCGTGAGGGCTGTCCTGGGGCCTGAGAACTACATCTCCCAGGCTGCCCAGTAAGGCGCGCACCACCAACGTAATCTAAATCACCACAGCGCCTCCCACAGCGCGGGACCATACCTTGTTCTTGCCTGAGCCCAGGACCACTGCTGGGGGCTGGACACTGTCCCTCTAGACCACGAAGGGGGAATTGAAATCGCGTACCTCGCCGACTACGCTGTCTGGTCGTTAGGGCTGTCCTGGGGCCTGACAACTACATCTCCCAGGCTGCCCTATATGGCGCACACCACGAACGCAATCCCCAAGTGCCCGGTGGCGCTTAAATCACCACAGCACCTCCCGCAGCGCAGGACATGCCCGGGCAAAGCCCAGGCCAGGGGCAGGCCCATCCCGCGCCCGTCCGTGACAGGAAGAGGTAGGGCAGGGCCATTCCCCTTAGTCCTCCACAGAATAAGCCCCATGAAAAAGGACTGCAACCGGAAGACACACAAGGACTGCAAGTAATTATATTTCCTTTGGGAGCGTGGAATTTAGCCACAGTGTATCATTCCTTGCTCTAAATTACCGATAGTGACTTTTAGAGGGGCAAGGAGTGACGGCTATTTGTGGGGTGTTAACTGGGTGTAACAAGCTTAGGCCAATACTGGGTGTGTTGGGTTGTGTCTCCAGGGCAATATTGGAATTTGGGCTCTTTTAGATAGTGGAAGTGTATTTTACAGTAACCAGGTTAATGTGTGATCTCTCTAGTAAATTTCCACTAGGCAATAATTATGGGGAAAATATGGGCATTACTAAGAAAAATGCATCTAGGGGACAGTCAGCTGTAGCAACACCAGCAACCAAGGCACTTAAACCACAGACTTTTTCTGTTTCAATAAAATAAATATAAAAAGAAAGGATGTGAGTAGGTCTAAATTCAGTTTTTATTGCTTACCAAGTTAAAAGAATCAATCACAAATAAATACGTAATTCAAGTCATGAAATTAAAAAGAAAATATTTCTCATTGCATAATGAATAATAAATCCACAATAAACATTCAATACACAGTTAAAAATGTATATAGAGTCACATTTAAACGTGGCATCAACAAAATATTTCTCTTCGGCGACCAGCGCCTTCTTCTGGAGTAGCCACGTATATCCTAGACAATAAAAGAAAAAAAGGGGAGGGACCAAAATGAACAAGATATGTAATTTATATAAATTCACAAATAAATCAACATAAAATGAGAGACATTAACATATTTGACCTACAAATTCACATCAACTTTCTTTATTCTAACCAAGTTTACATTTTTCATCTTTGCCCTAAATAAGGGCTTTCATTTCTTTGTGTATTTCAACAAAACAGGACTCAGAGGCAAAGATAGAGGGGGGAGGAGAATAAGAACATGGAAAAACGAGAAATATGATAACGCAATGACCCAATATTTCTCCAAACGATAAAAGGATAATAATTAAAGGATACACATGATGTACAATTGGGATAGAACAAGGAGATATGGTATTACTATAATTCGTTTCTTTTTATATTTATTTTATTGAAACAGAAAAAGTCTGTGGTTTAAGTGCCTTGGTTGTTACTTTTCATGCTATTAATCCCTGACCTAGGACTTGTAGTACCCATCGTCTCAGGGGGTCCTTGATATTTACACATAATAGCTGTAGCAACACCTCCACCAGTGACCTCAATTGACAAAATGTTGCAAAGGGCCCTGGGTGTTGTTACCTCAGAAATACAACGGACCGAAAGGCGGCTTTCCATTACCCCGGAGCTTTGCTGCCCCACCCCAGATCTTCCCATTGAAGTTAACTCCCCTGGTACACCACCATCACCTGTAGTTGATACCGTACCAGCCTTATTACATGTGGATCCCGTTGTAAATGTAACATCACTGGCTAATAAGGGCATGACCACACGGAAAAAAGGGAAGTATAAACTAGCAGCTGGGAAAGTAACCACAAATAAGAAGGCAAAGATGAGGTGCGATCAGGGAGAAGACGTTTTTAGCGCCCGGGATTCTGGAGCAGATCCCACTTTTAGTGTGACTTCTGCACCTAAATACCGGGACTGGGCCCAGTCTCTGATTGCGGACCTCCTGATACAACTGAGTGATTTAATTAAACAAGAGGTCGCACCGCTAGTTGATAAAGTGAGACTCCTGACAGATAGGGTAATAGCTAGGTAGATACACGCTACTCCTCCTGACAAAAGCAATGGCCTAAGAGGGGAGAGTCCATCCAAAGGACCTAGTATATGCCCCGGGAGACCCACGATCAATCCAACGAGTACTAGCACACCAAGGCCTAGCAATAACCAAGCCTCTACCCAAGGCGCCAAACAATCCCTGCCTACTCAATCTGAGTATGCCCAGCATAACATTAGCCCACAGGCATTAGTACCAGGCGTGAAAGGAAGTAGGCACCTGCCGGTCTGTACCCCTCCTAATCCTGTAATTGCAGGGGAGAAACAGGACACAAGCAACATAGATACAAGGGGCAGGGGTAATGTTGTGTTGCCAACCATAGACTTCCCCCCACAATCACTACCTTATGTAGTAGTTTTAACTGGGGTTTCACCTCTAAAGGCATCCCAGAAAGAGTCACAGCTGGACCTCAGAAATAAGAGCTTGTTTTGGCTGGCAACACATAGGCACTTTCCCTATGAGAACGCAGGGGATATTCTGATGTTAAGAAGGGTAGAATGGGTGGGACCCAACAGGAAAAACACCAGGGGGGACTGTGGGATTATCAACTTTAAAATACCCCTGACGGTAAGCTCTTTACTGAACCAAAGAAGCCCACCCAATGGATCCGACAACGGAATGAGAATGTTCCCTCTTGAGTACTTCTATTATAATCATCTGGACCAAGAGCGACCTAGGACGCTCACAGGTGCTAATAGCCATAGGTTGGAGGGACACCAGTCGACACGTAACCACTTCCATAATAGGCTCCCATTGTATAATTTGCAAGTTAGCAACCGATACGGCCCTTTAGAAGAAGTGAATTGACTATTTAACACAAAAGCCTTTTGCTGTGGCAAGAGTTCCAAAGGCAGACAGAAAGGGGTTGTAATGGTAAGTTCGGGGAACCAACAGGGGCTACCCATGGCTGCTGCGAAACCTGAATTGGATATACCTGTGGGAAAATGTCTGGGGAGAGTGCAAGGGTACTTCCCACTGCTTTCATTTCATTCACCACCCCCACCAATCCTGTTATGGACGCCCTAAATTCCACTAACCCCCAAACTACATCTGAAACTATCCCTAGCCTGCCTGATGAGACACCAAATCAAAGTAGGGATCATAAGATCCTGTCATGGAATCTGGCAGGTATTAAGGGTAAGGTATCGTCTCCTGAATGGGGTGGGTTTGTTGATCAGTTTGATGTCTGCCTATTCCAGGAGACATGGGCAAGAGAGGATTGTGGAAGGGTGGGCTTTGCTACCTTTAATATTCCTGCTAGCACAGGGGGGAGGGGAAGGCTGTCGGGGGGACTATCTATATGGGTAGATTCTCATGTGGGCTGCCACCCTACCACCCTGAATACCCACTCACAAGACAACCAATCAATATTGCTTACCGTTCGCTCCAAACTGAGATTAGCAATCATTAATATCTATTCCCACCCTGTATCGCTTGTTCAGGAATCAAAAACATTGGAGGAATTAAATCTTTTTATCCCAATGGTGCCACCTAATTCAGGATTGATAGTGGGGGCGACCTAAATTGCCACTTCGAACCACTTTTAGTTTCACATGATGCTGTCATCGGCGAGGAGAATCTACAATGGGCTACACCCGACCCTCAAACGTACCCAGTAAAATCCTGGTCACCTATGGTTTTTCAGATTAATGCTATTGCCCTACCATATTCCCTAAGGGCCTGTAATGGCAGCGCTCCATCGGACAGGCCCAGTAGGCCGACATTTAATAGAACTGGTCAGGCCTCCCAAATTGATTATATCATGGTGGAGTGCAGTTCCTGGCGTTGGGTGAAGGACTTCCAGGTCATCCCACGGATGGACAGTGACCATAATGCCTTGTCACTAACTTTTGGGGTTCCAGACTCAGGCATATCTCCTCCTAGTGAGTCTCAGACTGGCAATAGGTTAATTATTGCCAACGACGGGAGAAGGTTAAAATGGGGAGCTATGAAACAATCTCCGGAGAAACTGCTAGAGCTTTATGGAATTATTATCCCAATACTGCGGGAAATAAGCATGCTTAGGGTTGATGGGGCCAACCTTACTTACTTACATTCGGATGCAACGCTCCATAATCAGCTTATAGCTAATCTAGCTGATATGTTAAATCCCATTAGTCGGCCAAGAAAAACTAAAGATTCACCAAATTCATGGTATAATGACAAATGTCGTAAGGCCTAGAAAGCATTGCTGGAGGCTATCAAAGGGGAAGAAAGGATACTGATAAAAAGCAGGCGAGCCCATTATAAAGAAGTTGCTTCTAGCGTAAAACAGTCCTGGGAAGAGAACAAATGGCTAAATATTAAATCTGCCCTATTGAGTCGGGATATGAAAGCATTTTGGCTAATAATAGGAACGGGATACAAGGAAGGTATTTCTACCAGCGAACCTAATTTGCCTGCCGAAGTGTGGACTGGATATTGATAGGGGGTTTACCCAGCTAAAGTCACTGGGACCTGGGCTATCTAAGTAGTTATAAGAAGGGGTCCCAGTTGCATAGGAACAATAAGCAAAAAAAGGGTGAAAATAAGTCAACCAAACAACAAATTAGTCCACATTGTTTTAATCACAATGGGAGTGTATATTAAATATACAGTTTATCCGAACAATTAATTAGTGGTTTCACAGTGCCCCAAGTTAGGAAAAAGAGGGAGGGTGGTGAGTGATCATGTGAGGATGGAGTGAAAGAAAGAAGGAAAATTCTTAAGTGACAGTATAATCAACAAATATAAATCATTTGTCAATGTTACACAATATGTACAGAGACCAGGACCATCAGGTTCAAACAATCATTTCAAAAGAAAAGCATACTCCACAAAGTTCAATGAATGAAAACAATAGGGCGTGGAGTTGATATTCAAAGGCAGGTAGTTGTCGACGTTTCGGAAAGTGGGACACATAACCACAAAGTGGTATATTACAGGACCCGAAGTTGACAGGGTTGGGTGCGTTCGCGGTCAATAGGCTGTGTAGAAAACACGTTGCGATTTTGAGCGTTGTTCAGGACGTGATTCATTCCGTGCCTGATGCTTCGAGAAAGTTTCCCAACTGGATTACACATTTACACGATTCCCGTTTGAACGTGTTTTCTACACAGCCTATTGATTTCAAAGTATCGTCGGTATATGGGACCACGACCGGCTTCTGAGCCATCATAATCAACGAATGATCTAAATTACGAAGTGATTCTACCTCAATCTCGGTCCGGTTGACCGCGAACGCACCCAACCCTGTCAACTTCGGGTTCTGTAATATACCACTTTGTGGTTATGTGTCCCACTTTCCAGTCCTGATGAAGACCCCGCAGCAAGGATAGCACTCGTACCTGCATATATGAGGGTCAAAACGTCGACAACTACCTGCCTTTGAATATCAACTCCACGCCCGATTGTTTTCATTCATTGAACTTTGTGGAGTATGCTTTTCTTTTGAAATGATTGTTTGAACCTGATGGTCCTGGTCTCTGTACATATTGTGTAACATTGACAAATGATTTATATTTGTTGATTATACTGTCACTTAAGAATTTTCCTTCTTTCTTTCACTCCATCCTCACATGATCACTCACCACCCTCCCTCTTTTTCCTAACTTGGGGCACTGTGAAACCACTAATTTATTGTTCGGATAAATTGTATATTTAATATACACTCCCATTGTGATTAAAACAATGAAGTGTGGACTGAGCACTTTTAAAGTCTATATGCAATTAATCAAGAACAGGTCCTACAGGTAGACCCCAGGGGTACGTTCTTCCCAGAACCCCAAAGTACAGAAGCCCATTTGGTCCAACTGAGCAGTGGGGCAAATGATGTTTGCGAGGAAATAAGGCTACAAGAGGTTAGCTCAGCGTTACAAAAATTACCTGCAGGAAAAACTCCTGGGTTGGACAAACTCCCTGGGAATATGTTTCAGGAAAAACCATCAATTTGGGGCCCATCCCTGAGACCTGGGCCGGGGCTGAGATTGTACCAATCTTTAAAAAGGGTTCTTTGCTATTGCCAGCAAACTATAGACCGATCAGCTTGATCGATGTCACACAAACACTGTTTGCTAGTGTAATATTGGATCGGATCCAGGGCTGGATGGAAGAATATGATATCATCAGCCCATACCAGACAGGATTCTGGAAAAACACCTCCACACTTGACCAAGCATTTAGATTTCAACTTATCACATGGAAGACAGTATCAATGCAGGGTGGCAGCCTCTACTTGATTTTGTGGACCTGAACACCGCTTTCTATCTCATCCCCAGACACAAATTGTGGGGGGTTCTAAGAGATATGGGGATCCTTGTCTATCTACTTGACATACTGATCAAGTTGCATGATAACACCTATGCCAAAGTCAGATGTGGTAGGGGAGGAGAATTGACCAGCAGACTTCTAGTTGGCAGAGGTGTAAGGCAGGGCTACGTGCTCACACCAACCCTGTTTTGCCTCTTTGTCAACGCACTAATTCGGCTCCGGTGCCAAGGTAGCAAAAAACAATGCCCCAGAGTTAGCTAACACCAAGGTGGCGGCATTGATGTTTGCTGACGATACCCTCCTCCTATCAAAGACACCAATGGGCATCCAGAGGTTACTGGATAGCTTCGCCCTATTTTGTAGTAAAAGGGGTTTGGCGATCAACACTGCTAAAACTAAATTCATGATCATCATCCCTCCCAAGACAACTCGCCCTAACCCACAATTGAATGACATTTGTCTGGATAGGGTGTCTGAATTTGAATACCTTGGCGTCACCCTATCAGAATACATGCAGTGGGCGCACCAAATAGCAAAAGCCAAGCTTAAGCTTTCACAGATTGCTGGGAGTATAGCCAAACTAGCCAGGGAGTCACCTTTTAAACCCATTGGCCCCACGCATGAAATGTACAGGGCTCAAGCGCGTGGTGCAACTTTGTATGGGGCAGAATTATGGGGGCATTCTTCGCCTTCTACTTTAGTTGCAACTGAGAATAGATTTTTAAGACAAATATTGGGCCTCCTGGCGAGTACCCCGCTAATTATTAACGAGTTTTATATAGCGCCTGGTTACCCTTGGGCATCCCCGCGCTCATCCAGAAAGATACGCTACCACAATAGGCACAAGAACTAGACAGGGAATAGATACGTTTTTAAAAGTTTGCGGGACCGTAGAAGACTTGTTTCCGAGCGTAAGTGCAGAGGGAGAGAGTTCCACAGGGTGGCCACGATTATGGAGAACCTTCTGCCAGCGGTTCTTGCCTTCCTCACCCTCCTAACCTGCAGCAGGTGTTGATGGTCAGAACGGAGAGAGCGGGAGGCCTTGTAAGGCTGAACCATATCCCCTAGGATAGGTGGGCCTTTCCCCTGCAGAATTTTGTGGGCGATACAGAGTGCCTTAAACTTCACCCTCTCTCTGACAGGGAGCCAGTGTAGCGCCTTCAGCGCAGGGCGAGCGGGCTGACGCCTAGGAAGGCCCGTCAGGAGCCTGGCGGCCGCGTTCTGCACTTGCTGCAGTTTAATCAGGGTGAATTCTGGAGCACCCAGAAACAACGCGTTGCTGAAATCCAACCACGAGATGATAAGCCCCTGAATGAGTAACCTCCTAGAGGCCACTGGGAGGAGAGGTAGAATCTTCCGGGCTGATCGGAGCAGGCCAAAACACACGCCTGCGGTCTTTTTTGCGTGTGTTTTAAAGGAAAGGTCCTGCTCGAGCCACACCCCCAGGCTCTTGATCTCCTGCTTGGGGGTGGGTACCGGTCCCAGGCAGTTGGGCCAGCTGCTTGGAGATAAGGATGGAGGGGAATTCCCCAGCAGCATCAGTTCCGTTTTGGAGCCGTTAAGCTTGAGAGCTGAGCTGCACATCCACATGAAGATCTTATCCAAACACGAGTGCAGCCGGTCGGGTTGGTAAGCCGACTGGGAAAGGCCTACCACCAACTGAGTATCATCAGCATAGCTGATGATCTTGATACCCAGAGGCAGTACCACACTCTCCAGAGGGGCCATATAAACGTTGAATAAGGAAGGGCTCAGTGATGAGCCCTGTGGCACACCACGCTGGACAGGTACTGAGGATGATTTCTCGTGGCCTTCCCACACCTCAAATGTCCGGCCTTCCAAAAAGGAAGCGAACCACTTGAGGGCCATCCCAGAGACCCCCGACAGCCGTTGGAGAAGCACCTGATGGTCTACGGTGTCAAATGCAGCACTGAGGTCCAGGAGGATCACTGCCACCGATCCCCCTGAATCCAAAATGCTCCTAGCATTCTCCACGACTGCCAGCAGGGCAGTATCGGTCCCCTGACCGGGGCGGAAGCCCGTTTGGGAGTCGCCTAGAAGGGAATTGGCCTCCAAGAAGCCCGATAGGCGACTATTCACCAGCTTCTCCGCCACCTTACTGAGGCCGGGGAGCAGGGAAATAGGCCTAAAGTTGGCAAGGTCGGCTGGGTCCAGGTTAGGCTTCTTCAGAAGAGCCTTAACAACCGCTCCTTTCCAACTGGTGGGTACCACTCCTTGGGTGAGAGACAGGTTTATAAGGTCCGTCACTGGGCCGCCGATGGTAGGGGCTACCTGCTTCAGATATTTCATGGGTGCAGGGTCTTTCGGAGAACCACTTTTCATGGTCGTCAGGACTGTGAGAACTTCCTCCACAGTGACAGGACCAAGAGAAACCAACTCTGCTGATCGCACCCTTGGCTGAGGGCTTGAGCTACCACCGGAGGAGACGTCCTCGGATAGCCGGGGGAGAGATGCAAGGATGTTATCAATTTTAGTTTTAAAGAAGGAGGCCAGTTCTGAGCATTTCTCACGTGGGTCCTCGTGAATGACCTGAGGTTCGGGGGTTTTCAGGAGTTCTTTAATGACCCTAAATGATTCTTTCGAGGAGTTGGCCGTCGAGCCTATTCTCTCCTCAAAGAATCCAGATTTTGCTACCCGAATAGCAGATTTGTAGGTACTCAGAGCCGCCCGATATTCTCTCCGGCTCGTTTCGCTCCAATCTTTCCTCCAGGTCCGCTCCAGCCTCTTGCAGCCCTTCCTCAATGTTCTCAGCTCAGATGTATACCAGGGCGCCAATCCCACTCTCTTCCCCCTGGTGAGTTGTTTCTTTTTGGGGAGAAGAGCATCCAACAAGTTAGTAAGCCAGATGTTTAAATTCTCATCTGCAACTAGCAGATTAGACCCAAGGGGAGGCCGAGACGCCTCCAGATGTACCGCCCATGTATCCACTGGGAGCCTAGACCAGGCTCTTTCCACGGTGTGTACCCTAGGGGCCAGCGCAACTGGGATGTCAAACTGCCACAGTGCAGGCACCATAAAGTGGTCTGTCCAAGGCAGAGCCAGCGCTGGGAGTGATTTAAGGTTGTCCGAATTTGAAAATATAGGGTCCAACAAGTGGCCTTTCCCGTGAGTGGCACCCGAGTTAGCCAAGTTGATCCCAAAAGCTTTGAGATCGCCTAGCAGAGAATTGGAGGGGTCGTCGAGGTGGATGTTAAAATCACCTAGAGCAACGAAGTTACCCGTTGAGGAGGCAAGAAGTGCGGTAGTTTCTAAAAAGGAGTTGGAAAAGTTTCCCAGGGTTCCAGGTGGGCGATAAATCAGCAGTCCTGCCATGGACGCAGTAGATGACAAGCGGAGAGAGAACTGGCAGCTCTCACAGTCGCTCACCCCTCCGTCCTGAACCTTGCAAACTAGCGAGTCCCTATAGAGGATGGCGATTCCTCCTCCCCTCCCCACAGGCCTGTCCAGATTGGATATGAGAAAACCTGGAGGGAGTGCTCTGACCATATCGGGGCCCGAGCTGGAGGAAATCCAGGTCTCAGTTAGAAATAGCACATCCAGCTCGTGGTCCAGAATGAGGGAGTTGATTTCAATAGCATGACTAGGGAGGGACCGACAGTTCAATAACGCCATGGAGAGCACTGATTTAGCAGAAGCCGAATCCTGGCCCACAATACAAGCCCTGCAAGGTAGGAACGGGGGCGTTCCCTCCTGTGCGAATTTGCATGTGGTAGAATGCAACGTACGCCAGGACATGAGTTCCTCCCTCCTATACCTGACACAGGTACGAGGTGGCTCTGATGAAACGGGCATAAGGACCAGCCCTGAGCCCGTCTGGGCCCGGACGGGCACAGACGGGCTGAACTCTGGCGTAACTCGGGCGTCAATACGGCGTCCCCGCTGCGCGTTACCGCTGCGCGTCAACATGGCTGCCTATATGCTCGCAAGGCGAGTAGAAAGAGGACTAGCGCGGTGGAGCACACTCACCCAGTATGGCTGCCACGTGCAAGGGGCAGAGGGACCCGCCAAATGCGGTGAAATTCACAATTAGATTGCGAGTGAGATGACAGCCGTGGGGGTGTGCGGGCCAAGCTGGATTAAAATCAGGGGGTAAGTGCAGAAAGAAAATAAAAATAAATAATCTCTTTGCCTTTAGACTTGGGCATTTCCCCGATCGAAGATGAGATTGTCCTAAAACCTTTGATGTTTTGGCGAAGACTTTGGGTAACTCCCGAATTAGCATCATACCAGGCAGACACAAACAAGCTTTTATCTTACCCAGGCTTGTTGAAAAGGGTCCCTTGGTTTGCCCATGTAAAGCACGAGTACGAAAGGCTTGGTCAACCCTTTATGTGGAGCACTCCGGGGGACACCTGCCCGTCAGTCCCACGCACCCTAATGCCCAAGACCTTTCGTACTTTAAAGCTTGGAGCACTGCAAGCAAATCCCAAATTAGGCTCCCTCGCAACAGAGTTTCTTGCAGTGAAGGACAACTATAAGTTAGAAATATTCATGGATGATATCCTTCCCCAGGCTGCAAGAAAGCTGTACGTACAGTTCAGACATAGCACTTTGCCTGTACGTGCGTTCACTAACAAATGGGTCGGACAGAAAGAGGAGAGTTGCCCCTTATGCATTACACAAGAAGAAACAGAAATGCATGTCTTATTTTTCTGTCCTGGCTACCAAAATGCAAGGCGCTATTGGCTTGTGCAGCTTTGTCAGAACTTGGGCTTTGATCATTGTAGGGAGGCTTTTCGGGTTTTAAAATATGATACATCCAAACCTATTGTGTTTGCTGTTTCAAGATATTTAAACACAATGTGGCGCAGGAGGTGGGCTTTTATTCAGAAGGGTAAAAATGTATAAAAAGTGTATCAGAAGCATATTTATGAATGTGACTATTATGTGTACAGTTTCTGTTAGATACTAATCTTAGTACTAGACTATCTTGAATATAGAATTGTAAATAGTATTAATTTCTCATATCTTGTCATTTTAAATTAATTATTGAACTATTGCTGCTATTCTCTCTACCTGATGGTTGATTACATTACATCAATTGATATAAAATTTTCCCCTAGTGTCAATCTAATGCCCCCCCTCCCCCTCTCTTGGCTATTTGGTAAAACCCATTGTACCCGCTTCTAAATTGGGAATTGTATTATAAACAGGGTGTTCCTTTTTAATCCTGATATATAGTATTTTAATAATGTGTGTTATTCTGTGCCTGTGCTTACTTTTTATGGTCCTGGTGACCGAAATAAAAGTTTTTGAAATGAAAGCTATAAGATACTTGAGTTAGTAGCTTAGGTGGAATGTTCAATGTGTGTAAGGACAGAATATGAAATGAGGATTGCTGGGTGAGTGTGTTTAGGTACAGGAATTGGTAGAGTCTGTTTTTACTGTCTATTCTTCCTATGGACCTCTTTTGTCTAAAAACCTGAAGTAACTTCCCAGAAAGGTCTTTTACAATCCGATATTAATCCTAGCAGCTAACAGGATTCATGCAGAGGAGGAGCATTCCATGGTGCCACCTCTTGTGTAGATTTTTTAGAGTAATGCTGTGAACGCTCAGGTGCAGGTGTACTAACTTTTCCTACAACACGACACAGCAGGTAAAGTAGATGCCCTTCATTTTGTGAAAGTGAGAGTAAGTACAACACTGTCATACCTCTTACGATATGGTGCTGTTTTCCTCTCTCACTTAACTGGCACACATTAGGCTGCCATGCACCAATGCAACAGCGTAGGAGCGTAAACGTGACATCAAGCCAACGGTTTGTACTGTAAGGGTGCCCTTCGAGTACATAATATTTCTCCAACTTAACATCAGCCTCAAAGAGGTTTTATTTTATGGTACAAATCCCTGTCTACACATGTTAATAGGTAGAGCTTTGCAACAAAATCCATGGTTGATTGCAAGGGAATGGAATTTACAACCCATGGTAC